>NC_041018.1:17012001-17226859 GCF_004193775.1 Glycine soja | reverse complement strand
GCAGATGGGTTCTGTCTTGATCCTACTGTAAAAAACCAACGGAGGGTCCGTGTCGCTTCTTAAAACGTGCGTTGGGGCATTTTGCTACCCTAGACGTCGTATCTAAGAAGGGGACAAATTCCCCGGACCCCGCATTCCTAGATTGCATCTGTGTCATATGCATTCCATCATGCATTCATCCATTCCACCCATGAGATGTCGGAGTTTTGGATTTGCACCAGCTTTTATCTCACTTTAGTAAGCATGGGAACAATCAAACCGGCAAGAGGTTCTACCAAGTCAAGGTCAAAGCCCAAATACCACCAGCATCAAGGAATTAGGGCGGTTGATGGAACCCCTCCAAATGCAAGCTTCCGCAAGACTTACGGAAAGATCTTAGAGTTGACCATAGCAGAAGTGTCCATAGAAGCCATTGCATCACTTACCCAATACTACGACCAGCCTTTGAGATGCTTCACATTCGGGGGACTTCCAATTAGTACCAACCATTGAAGAATTTGAGGAAATTCTAGGATGTCCTCTCGGGGAAGAAAACCATATCTTTCCTCCGGGTGTCTCCCCTCTTTGAGCAGAATTGCAACTGTGGTCAGGGATTCAGCAAAGGTTGGACCGCATAAAACAGACTCGGAACGGCATAGCGGGCCTACCACAGAAGTACCTAGAAGACAAGGCGAGGGGTATGGCCAATCAAGGAGACTGGGTCCCGTTTATGGATGTGTTAGCTTTGCTAATTTTTGGGGTCGTCCTCTTTCCAAACGTGGATGGTTTGATAGACCTAGCAGCAATCGACGCTTTCCTTGCCTACCACCATAGTAAGGAAAGTCCGGTGGTAGCTGTCTTGGCAGATCTATTTGACACATTTGACGAAGGTGCGAAAAGAGTAGCGCACGGATCATCTGTGCTTACCCGCCCTCTGTGTTGGTTGGTTTCACACTTGTTCCAACAAGACACAAGACATCCATGTCCGCTCCTGAGCCATCGCTCATGTACTGAAAAGAGGAGAATAGATTGGGACCAGCTCTTGGCCGGGATAGGAGGTAGAACAATCAGTTGGTTCCCCCGATGGAAGGAAGGAAAAGAAGGAGTCCTTTTCTCATGTGGAAGATACCCAAACATTCCGCTGGTAGGAACGAGGGGTTGTATTAACTACAATCCCGCGCTCGCTATAAGACAACTAGGGTACCCCATGAGGGGAGCACCGACGGAAGAAAGCATGTCTCCTTTCCTTGTGAGGGATTTCGGCGCACAAAATTCCAAGACTATACAAAGAATCCATAAGGCATGGGAAACCCCGTTAAGGAAAGATCAAGAGCTCAGAGGCATTCGTAAATGGCATCATTGGTGGGTACCACGAATGGCTGAAAGTTCGCATACGAGGTTTAGATTGGCTCGCCAAGTTAAAAGTCGTCAGCGAAGAGAATTTTGAAGCACCGGAAGAGGACGAGGAAGTCCAAGCTCTCAAAAGCGAGTTAGGAAAAGCAAAACTCGCCAAGGAGAAGTTCAAGTTGGCGGCTACACACGTTCGGAAGGAGTGTGCCGGGTTACGGGAAGAGAATGCAATTACCGCAAGGGCCCTTGAACGAGAGACCAAGAAGGCTCGCAAAGAAGAGTATGGCCGGAACAAATTTCGCGGAGCTCTATGGGGTAGCAATAGTGAACTCAAGTTGCGAAGGGAGGAAAGGGACCAGTCGCGAGCACATAGCATGGTTCTGAAAGAGGAGTTGATTGCTTGTTCAAAGTCCAAAAGAAGCTTGTCTCAGCGTTTATGCGAGACAGAGACCAACATGTTAGCTATCATCGCCAAGTACGAAGAAGAGTTGGGTCTAGCCACGGCCCACGAGCATAGAATCGCGGATGAGTATGCCCAAGTATATGCGGAAAAAGAGGCTAGAGGAAGGGTGATCGACTCTTTACACCAAGAGGCAACCATGTGGATGGATCGGTTTGCTCTTACCTTGAACGGGAGTCAAGAACTTCCCCGATTGTTAGCCAAGGCCAAGGCGATGGAAGACACCTACTCCACCCCCGAAGAGATTCATGGGCTTCTCGGCTATTGTCAGCATATGATAGACTTAATGGCCCACATAATTAGAAATCGTTAGGAAACTTGTATGGTCTCTTAGACCTTGACTAGATATGACTTCCTTTTTGAAATAAAATGAGTTGGTCCCATGTTCCTACTCCAAAAAAAAAAGATTGTGCAAATCAAATCACTCCTACATCTCATCTCTAGCATGCATTTTCTTTCTTTACCCACTCCTCACGTTTGGTTTTTTTAGGGAAAACACCATAACTAAACGCGCCGCAAGGGATCCCTATCGCACCAGATCCAAATCTAGAACGATGGGTGATCAAGAGGAGACCCAGGAACAGATGAAAGCCGACATGTCGGCTCTGAAAGAACAAATGGCCTCCATGATGGAGGCCATGTTAGGTATGAAACAGCTCATGGAGAAGAACGCGGCCACTGCCGCCGCAGTCAGTTCGGCTGCCGAAGCAGACCCGACTCCCTTGGCAACTACGCACCATCCTCCCTCAAACATAGTAGGACGGGGAAGGGACACACTGGGGCACGATGGCAGCCCTCACCTGGGATACAACCGAGCGGCTTACCCTTATGGACTGCCGCCCAACTATTCACCACCCATCTTGCAAGAAGATGCGGGCCACATTGCTTCTCCCGTCCATGAAAAAGAGCCTCCTCAGCAGCCCGACGAAGTCCATAAAGACCCTCAAGATTATGCTCGGAGGGATGTCGAGTTTTATCCCCCGATCCCCGAAGGGCCGGCACCGGGCACGTTGCCTCAACCCAACCTCGCAGCATCGCCAATAGTTTTGTCTATGGAAGGGCCGCCCCCGGCAACTGAAGAAAGGAGGAAGCTCGATCTCCTTGAGGAAAGATTGAGGGCTGTGGAAGGATTTGGGGACTATCCGTTTGCAGACATGACGGATCTTTGCTTAGTACCCGATGTTGTTATTCCCCCGAAGTTCAAAGTGCCGGACTTCGACAAGTATAAAGGGACGACTTGTCCCAAAAACCACCTCAAAATGTACTGCCGTAAGATGGGCGCCCATTCTAAAGATGAAAAGCTGTTGATACACTTCTTTCAGGATAGCTTGGCCGGAGCTGCGGTAGTGTGGTACACTAATTTGGAAGCTTCCCGTATCCGTACTTGGAAGGATCTGATTACCGCCTTCCTAAGGCAGTATCAGTACAATTCTGATATGGCTCCTGACCGTACTCAACTGCAGAATATGTTCAAGAAAGAGGGTGAAACCTTTAAAGAATATGCGCAGCGATGGAGGGATTTGGCGGCACAAGTAGCTCCTCCCATGGTTGAGAGAGAGATGATCACCATGATGGTAGACACTCTGCCAGTGTTCTACTATGAGAAGCTAGTGGGTTACATGCCGTCCAGCTTTGCGGATCTGGTATTTGCCGGGGAAAGAATCGAGGTTGGATTGAAGAGAGGAAAGTTTGATTACGTTTCCTCCACGAACGTGAACGCCAAAAGAATCGGGGCAACAGGGGCAAAAAGGAAGGAAGGAGATGCCCATGCCGTCTCTTCAACACCCGCATGGGTTAAACCCCAGCAAACACCTCATGGTACCCATCAGTACGCGCAACATCACCCAAGCTTCTCGGCTCATGCTGGGAACGCCTCTAGCTCAACACCCGTGCAGCCTAAGGCACCCACCCAGAGGGAAGCTCCCCAAGTTCCAACTCCGAACGCGACTCGACCGGCCGGTAATTCCAACACGACAAGGAACTTCCCTCCAAAGCCATTGCCGGAATTCACCCCGCTCCCAATGACGTACGAAGATCTTCTACCATCCCTCATCGCCAATCATTTGGCCGTGGTAACTCCCGGAAGGGTCTTCGAACCCCCTTTCCCGAAGTGGTATGACCCTAATGCAACTTGCAAGTACCATGGGGGTGCCCCGGGGCATTCCATCGAAAAATGCTTGGCCCTTAAATACAAGGTCCAACATCTAATGGATGCCGGATGGCTGACTTTCCAAGAGGATCGGCCCAATGTGAGGACCAACCCGCTCGCCAATCATGGAGGGGGAGCAGTTAATGCAGTTGAATCCGATAGGCCCCACAGGTCTAAACCGTTGAGAGATGTGGCAACCCCTAGGAGGTTTATCTTTGAGTCCCTACAGAAGGGAGGTGTAATTCCCCATAGTGGGTGTAAGGAGGATTCCTGTCTGCTACATCCCGGCGAGATGCATGACATGGAGACGTGTTTGGAAGTAGAGGAATTGTTACAACGGATGATAGACCAAGGTCGACTAGAAGTCGGCATTGAAGGAAGAGAAGAGCAGCATATATGCATGCAATCTACGGAGGGGAGTGGTATTGCGAAGCCCAAACCCTTGGTGATATACTTCACTAAAAGTGCAGCCTCGCAAAAGCCCGGGCACTCCTTAATGGCCAAACCTGTTCCTTTCCCGTACCAAGATAGTCATGCGGTCCCGTGGAGATATACACCTCCGGAGAAGAAGGAAGAAGAAGTCACTGACGCCAGCTCGCTGTCGGCTAAAGTAACAAATATCACGGGACTAAGTGGTGTGACCCGTAGTGGTCGTATGTTCGCACCTCCGGACCTACCGGTCCAACCCGCCGACGTCAAGGGAAAAGGAAAAGTGGTGGAGGAACAAGATGGCGAAGCACCCCACGCTTCGAATAAAGATATGCCAGCAAAGGGGCCCCCAGAGAAAAGGGATGGTAGAAAGGAGGTGTCGCTAGAGGAAGCCAGCGAGTTCCTTTGGATAATTCAGCAGAGCGAATTCAAGGTTATCGAACAGCTCAACAAAACCCCGGCTAGGGTCTCGCTGCTAGAGTTACTTATGAGCTCCGAGCCTCATCGGGCTCTGCTAGTAAAAGTGCTGAACGAGGCTCACGTGGCCCAAGATATTTCGGTAGAAGGCTTCGGAGGGCTGGTCAACAATATCACTGCCAACAACTATCTTGCCTTCGCCGAAGAAGAAATCCCCGCCGAGGGGAGAGGGCATAATAAGGCTTTACACGTATCAGTCAAGTGTATGGACCATATCGTGGCCAAGGTACTCATCGATAATGGTTCCAGTTTAAACGTGATGCCTAAGAGCACTTTGGACAAGTTACCATTCAATGCTTCCCATTTAAAACCAAGTTCAATGGTGGTTCGGGCCTTCGACGGCACTCGCCGAGAGGTTAGGGGAGAGATCGATATCCCAGTACAAATAGGCCCTCACACCTGTCAAGTCACTTTCCAGATAATGGATATTAACCCCCCCCTACAGCTGCCTGTTGGGGCGCCCGTGGATCCACTCAGTGGGGGTTGTGCCTTCTACACTCCACCAAAAGCTGAAATTCGTAGTGGAGGGGCACTTGGTCATCGTGTCAGGCGAGGAAGATATCTTGGTAAGCTGCCCATCCTCCATGCCTTATGTGGAAGCCGCAGAAGAGTCGTTAGAAACCGCTTTCCAGTCTTTTGAGGTGGTCAGCATTTCCTCCGTGGACTCCCTCTTTGGGCAACCTTGTCTGTCCGAGGCGGCGGTAATGATGGACCGAGTTATGTTGGGGAACGGTTATGAACCCGGGATGGGTTTAGGCAAAGACAATGGCGGCATAACTAGTCTGATAAAAACCCATGGGAATCGTGGGAAGTATGGTTTGGGATATAAGCCCACTCAGGCGGACATGAAAAGAAGCATCGCGGGAAGGAAGAACAGTGGTCAGAGCTCGCGTTGGAAACAAGAAAGTGAAGGAAACCCGCCCTGCCACATAAGTAGAAGCTTTATAAGTGCGGGTCTGGGAGACGAAGGTCAAGTGGTCGCGATATGTAAAGATGATGTTCCAAGAACTCTGGATTTGGTCCGACCATGCCCTCCTGATTTCCAGCTGGGAAATTGGCGAGTGGAGGAACGCCCCGGCATTTACGCAACGAGCATAATGTAAACCTTTACGGTTTTAAAAGCTCTATAGTTGGGCCTAGGCTTTAGAGTTTTCATTTTGTTAAGGCTTTGTGTCTTTTGTCTTTGAATTTATAATACAAGGATCTTTCTTCATCTGTTCCTGGTCTCTACCCATTCTCATTCATTTGCATGTTTACTTCTTTTTCTAAAACGGCAGATTCGATGACGAGTCCCCCGAAGGTACTAATACCTGGGACCCGTCTATCAACTTCGAGCAAGAAATGAACCAAACGGAAGATGAAGGAGATGAGGATGTGGGACTTCCTTCGGAGCTAGAAAGAATGGTCGCCCAAGAGGACCAAGAAATGGGGCCTCATCAAGAAGAAACAGAGCTAGTAGACTTAGGAATTGGCAGTGGAAAGAGGGAAGTAAAGATAGGTACAGGCATTGCCGCACCTATCCGTGAAGAATTAATAACCCTGCTAAAAGACTACCAAGACATCTTTGCTTGGTCCTACCAAGATATGCCCGGTTTGAGTTCTGACATTGTGCAGCACCGATTGCCTCTAAATCCCGGGTGTTCCCCAGTAAAACAGAAATTGAGGAGGATGAAACCCGAAACGTCCTTGAAGATAAAAGAAGAAGTGAAGAAGCAGTTTGACGCTGGATTTCTGGCCGTCGCTCGGTATCCAGAATGGGTTGCCAACGTCGTACCAGTTCCTAAAAAAGGTGGGAAAGTACGAATGTGTGTAGATTACCGGGACCTGAATCGGGCCAGTCCCAAGGACAATTTTCCGTTACCACACATCGATATCCTCGTAGATAACACGGCCAATTTCGCTTTATTTTCCTTCATGGATGGTTTCTCTGGTTACAATCAGATAAAGATGGCGCCCGAGGATATGGAAAAGACTACTTTCGTCACCCTGTGGGGAACGTTCTGTTACAAGGTGATGTCCTTTGGACTCAAGAACGCCGGGGCAACTTATCAACGGGCCATGGTAGCTTTGTTCCATGATATGATGCATCAAGAGATCGAGGTCTACGTGGACGACATAATTGCTAAATCTAAATCTGAGGAAGAACACCTTGTCAACCTGCGGAAGTTGTTCGAAAGGCTTAAGAAATATCAATTAAGGTTGAACCCCGCTAAGTGTACCTTTGGGGTCAAATCAGGGAAATTGCTTGGTTTCGTTGTAAGCCAGAAAGGGATAGAGGTAGACCCCGAAAAAGTGAAGGCTATCCTTGAGATGCCAGAACCCCGTACAGAGAGGCAAGTCCGAGGTTTCCTGGGGCGCTTGAATTATATTGCCAGATTCATATCGCAGCTCACCGCCATTTGTGAGCCGTTGTTTAAACTCTTGCGCAAAAACCAAACTGATCGGTGGAATGAGGATTGCCAAGAGGCTTTTGGAAGGATCAAAAAGTGCCTAATGAATCCTCCTGTGCTTATGCCACCAGTACCTGGAAGGCCTTTCATTTTGTACATGACAATCTTGGACGAGTCAATGGGGTGTATGCTGGGGCAACATGACGAATCCGGGAAGAAAGAGCGCGCTGTTTACTACCTAAGTAAGAAGTTCACGACCTGTGAGATGAATTACTCCTTGCTCGAAAGAACGCGTTGTGCTTTGGTATGGGCATCCCATCGCTTAAGGCAGTACATGCTGAGTCATACTACCTGGTTGATATCCAAAATGGACCCGGTTAAGTACATCTTTGAAAAGCCAGCTCTCACAGGACGAATCGCCCGGTGGCAAGTCTTGCTATCTGAGTTTGATATAGTCTACGTCACCCAAAAGGCGATAAAAGGAAGCGCTTTGGCAGATTATTTGGCTCAACAGCCTCTTAACGACTACCAGCCCATGCATCCGGAATTCCCGGATGAGGACATCATGGCCTTGTTCGAGGAAAAGTTGGACGAAGATCGGGACAAATGGACTGTATGGTTTGACGGAGCGTCAAACATTCTAGGTCATGGCGTTGGGGCAGTGTTGATCTCTCCGGACAATCAATGTGTACCTTTCACAGCCAGGCTAGGATTCGACTGCACCAACAACATGGCCGAATATGAAGCATGTGCCCTAGCCGTCCAGGCAGCAATTGACTCCGATGTCAAACTACTCAAGGTGTACGGCGACTCAGCGTTGGTAATCCATCAGCTGAGAGGAGAATGGGAAACTAGAGATCCCAAACTGATACCCTACAAAGCCTACATCAAGGAGTTGGCTGAGACTTTCGATGAGATCTCCTTCCATCATGTTCCCCGCGAGGAAAATCAAATGGCGGATGCGCTTGCTACATTGGCATCTATGTTCCAGCTAACACCGCACGGGGACCTACCCTACATTGAATTTCAGTGTCGTGGCAAACCCGCGCATTGTTGCCAAGTGGAAGAGGAACGGGACGGAAAGCCCTGGTATTACGACATCAAGCGATATGTCGAAAGCAAAGAATACCCGCCAGAGATTGCCGACAACGATAAAAGGACATTGAGGAGGTTGGCAGCCAGTTTCTTCATGAGCGGAGGTACACTGTATAAGAGAAATCACGACATGACACTCCTGCGATGTGTGGATGCCAAGGAGGCAAATCACATGATCGAAGAAGTCCATGAGGGCTCGTTTGGAACACACGCCAACGGGCATGCTATGGCCAGGAAGATCTTAAGAGCAGGTTATTACTGGCTTACCATGGAAAGTGATTGTTGTGTCCATGTGAGGAAGTGCCACAAATGTCAAGCATTCGCAGATAATGTCAATGCCCCACCACATCCTCTGAATGTCATGTCCGCCCCTTGGCCTTTCTCCATGTGGGGAATAGATGTCATCGGGGCCATTGAGCCCAAGGCCTCGAATGGTCATCGCTTCATCCTCGTAGCGATAGATTATTTCACCAAGTGGGTCGAGGCGGCTTCATATACCAATGTCACGAGGAATGTGGTGGTCAGGTTCATTAAGAAGGAGATTATCTGCCGATATGGTTTGCCAAGGAAGATTATCACGGACAACGGCACCAACCTGAATAACAAGATGATGGGGGAAATGTGCGAGGAGTTTAAAATCCAGCATCACAATTCCACACCCTACCGGCCAAAGATGAATGGAGCCGTGGAAGCAGCCAATAAGAATATCAAAAAGATTATCCAAAAGATGACCGTGTCATACAAGGATTGGCACGAAATGCTCCCATTCGCGCTACACGGTTACCGGACTTCAGTGCGAACGTCAACTGGGGCAACGCCATTCTCATTGGTATATGGGATGGAGGCGGTGCTACCGTTTGAGGTAGAAGTCCCGTCATTAAGGATCTTGGCAGAATCCGGGTTAAAGGAATCAGAGTGGGCTCAAACACGCTACGATCAGCTCAACCTCATTGAGGGTAAGCGCTTAACGGCCATGAGTCATGGGCGCTTATACCAGCAAAGAATGAAGAGTGCATTCGACAAGAAAGTACGCTTACGCAAGTTCCATGAGGGAGACCTTGTGCTAAAGAAGATGTCCCATGCTGTCAAGGACCATCGAGGGAAATGGGCCCCGAACTACGAAGGGCCTTTTGTCGTGAAGAGGGCTTTTTCCGGAGGAGCTTTGGTGCTTACCAACATGGATGGCGAAGAGCTACCTTCACCCGTGAACTCTGATGTCGTCAAACGATATTATGCTTAGAAGCTGGGGCAATTAAGGATGTCGCTGCATGTTCTGTATCTTTATGCGTTTTCTGGATTTCCCCCAGGGATTTCCTGTCTGTTGTATCTCTCGTTACAATCTTTCAAAGAAATGAACGTGGATTCGAGGCTTTTAGTCCTCACGTTAGTTTCACACCTTGCGTTAATTTGTGATCACCTGAGCCCTTCCGCTCAGTTCATGGGATCCCCCAAGCGCTTAATTAGAATTGAACCTGAACCACCTTTCCCTAAATTTTCTGCGTTTGAAAACATTCATGCATACGCATACGCATACGCATGTATATTGTTGTGGTAAAACAGGGGCAGGATCACCTTGGGCTACCTTCTGGAATGGAGACAAAACATGAACGGCAGAAACCAATCAAGGTAGGGTAATGATGCGGTCAAGATTGGCCATACCTGGTTGTTTATTAATTGCAGGTACTTAAGGATGAACGCCAGCGGGGATGAGGTCACGACCGACCGATCGTTGCCCTTCTCTGTGCGAAAAAAAGCAGGGAATGTCGCTGCAAGGCAGCCCCATATCCTTTCTATTTTGCAGCTTTCTTTTACTATTTGTTTGTGTTAAAAAGGAAAAGAGTAATAATAAGATAAGTAATCAACGCCTGATTTTAACCTAAGTAAGTTCAAGTTAGGCAAAATACTAATCCATGAGAAGGGAGGGGACATGATTAATGTTCCCCTCAAAAAAAAAAAAAAAAAAAAAAAAGTGCAGGTTAGCTCGCCTGGGCGAGCTGGGCGAGCCTGGGCGAGCCACCTCTGCACCAAAATATAAAAATGACGAAGGGGGGGACGTTTTTCATTCAAAAAACTTCCCCCCCTCATTCAAAAAAGAAAGCTCACGGGACTCACGGATTTTGCAGCCCTTAGGTCACCATTTTTTGCGTTTTTGATTCCGTTTTGCTCTATTATTCGTCTCCAACAAGTAAGTGCCTCATTCTTGGGCTTTCTAGCTTTCCATTGATGTATTTTAGTGCTCTAAATTGCATGTGTTTGCTAAGAAACGTGAGGGATTTATCCTCAAATTGTTGCTTGTTTTTGTTGAATTGAGGGGTTGTAAGGGATGGCCTTGGCCTAGGGTGTATTCTGAAGTAATGGCGCATGCCACATTGTCCCCATTCTCTTGATATTCGTGCCTAAACATGCGCCCACCAAGTGCTCGGTGAAATGCCTCAACGACATATGAGCATGGTTTTGTGAGCTTTGGGTTGTGGGACTGTTTTATATGTATAGGGACAGCATGAAGGATTTAAAATGAGTGCCCGAATGCAATTCTAGGCCTAGGAACCCAAGCTTTTAATTTCAATACAAGGAAGCATGACTTACGCCTAGGAATCTAAGTTTTGGTTTTGAATGTAAAAAGGCATGAATATTAGGACATGTTTGAGAGGTTGTTATTAGAATTCAAATTTGGCTGCCCCATGAGGAATGCCTTGCACCTAGGTAGCATGGAAAATACCTTTCAACGGTATGTATATATGTGAATATATATAGCATGGAAATGCCTTGCAAAATGTTGAATAAAATGCCTTGCAGAAAGTTGAATAAAATGCCTTGCAAAATATGAATATATATAGCATGAAAATGCCTTGCATAATATGAATATATATAGCATGAAGTGCCTTACAAAGTGTTGGATGGGTAGCGTGAAAGTGTTTTTCAAAGTATGTGTATTTGTGAGTAGGTAACAAAAGAAGCCTTCCAAAAAAATGTGTATATATATATAGGATGTAGCATGAAAAGGTTTGTCAAAAAATATGTACATGAATAGGTGTCGTAAAATGCTTCACACAAAATTTTTATGTGTGCAAATACGTATGTGTCATAAAATAGCACGACCCCAATATGATTATTTTAAAGTGCATGTTGACACTCGTGCCATGAGAAGTGTTGTTTGGCCCTTGTTTGTAATGATTGTTATATTTCTTGTAAACTAACTTTCCAAATGTTTGCCTTCGCAGGAATGGCCCCGAGGAAGCTTGCCTCAAAGAGGTCCAGGAAGGACAAGGCGGCCGAAGGAACTAGTTCCGCCCCGGAGTACGACAGTCACCGCTTTAGGAGCGTTGTACACCAGCAGCGCTTCGAAGCCATCAAGGGATGGTCGTTTCTCCGGGAGCGACGCGTCCAGCTCAGGGACGACGAGTATACTGATTTTCAGGAGGAAATAGGGCGCCGGCGGTGGGCACCACTGGTTACTCCTATGGCCAAGTTTGATCCAGAAATAGTCCTTGAATTTTATGCCAATGCTTGGCCAACAGAGGAGGGCGTGCGTGACATGAGATCCTGGGTTAGGGGCCAGTGGATCCCGTTCGATGCCGATGCTATCAGCCAGCTCCTGGGATATCCGATGGTATTGGAAGAGGGCCAGGAATGCGAGTATGGCCAAAGGAGGAACCGGTCTGATGGGTTCGATGAGGAGGCCATCGCTCAGCTGCTATGTATACCGGGGCAGGATTTTGCCCGGACTGCTGCAGGGAGGCGGGTGCGGATCATGCGCACCAACATGACCACCCTGACTCAGATATGGATGACTCTGCTGCTCAACAACATCCTGCCCACCGATCATAATTCCGACCTCCCCATGCCGAAGTGCCAGCTGGTGTACGCCATCCTGACACGGATGAGCATCCACGTGGCTCAGTTGATCGCTGATGCCATCTATATTTTTGCAGGTATGGCGCCCACTAGGCACCCTTTGGACCCAGATAAGTCCAACAGGGCCCTGGGATTCCCCGCACTGATCACAGGACTCTGCCGGTCGTTCGGGGTCCCCGTTGCACCTACCAAGGTGATTCGGCCGCCCATCACCCGGGCTTTTATTGAGAAGTACTGTACCCAGAGACAGGCTCAGGGGGATGCTCCACAGGCCGCAGGCGCGCCACCACCACCTCATCAGGCTGGCCAGGCTGGGGCATTTGACATAGAGCAGTATTTACGGCATTTGGTTCGCCAGCAGGCGGCCAACCATCGAGCACATGTACGGACCCATGATTGTCTGTACCAGATGAGCCTTAGCATGCAAAGCCAGGGCTTTGCTCCTTTTTCATGCCCTACTCCAGACCAGTTCAGGGCAGAGGTAGCGTGGCCCGGAGATTGGCCCGAGGCCCAAGCAGGAGAGGCACCCCCAGAAGCTCCCGGCGATGGAGAAGAAGCCCACGAGGATGAGGAGATGGCTGATTTGCTTGACTTCTTGGGAGGGAGTGGAGACACGTGACTGGGAGATCCCCAGATTCATGTTTTCTTTCATATTTCTTTCGTCATTTTTATTCTATGTTATTGTTTTGACTTGAGAGACTAATGTTTGTTTTTGTTGTTTCGATTGTCATTTGTACAGCGCATACATTTTTGCTTAGATTGGTGCGTTGGTGTTTATATATCATTATTATCGATGATGTTGGAAGTTCTGGAACCGTGTAGAGTTCTTCGTTTAGGAACATCGTCCAAAAGTATATATGTAAAATAAACAAAAATCATGATAAAAATAAAAATAGAAAAGGAAAGAAAATGAAATAGAAAAGAAAAGAAAGTGAAAAGAAAAAGAGGGCGAATAGGGGAAAAAGGGCAAGTAAGGAAAAGGGTAGAAAAAAGAAAAAATAGGTTGTCTAGCTAAAAAACGACATGCTTTTGAAAAGAGACGATTCCCAACTTTTCTTTGAAAAAATTCGTTGATCATAACCAATTTTTTTTGGAAAATGTGTCTACACCTGAAGGGTGAATGCTGTGAAATTTCCCGGACGCCCGAAATGGATTCGGATGAATGCACAAATTGATAAAAGAACACATTTTGGAAACATTGGGTTGATTAAAAATAGAGGAAATGAATCCTGAGCCCTAGCATCACGTGACCATAAAAAGTTGACATTTGAGTGTCCGCGTAGATGCATGCATGACCAGTTTTGCATAAAGTTTCCAAATCATCATTTTTGCATTTGTGTCATGGAAATAATGTGGGGCACCCCTTTTATCCTTGAACCAAACCAAACCCTGACATGTATCATGTCTAGCCATTCTACAAACCTTGAGCCAAAATCCTGACTCACCATAAACCTTGACCTAGGGTGAGAATGTCAATCCTTACCCTCGGAAGCAAAAAGAAAAGAAGGAAAATTTCCAATCAAAGAGAAAGCAAAAAAGAAAAGAAAGGAAATTCCCAATTAAAGAATGGGAGAAAGAAAAAGGAAAAGAAAAGAAAGAAAGAAAGCTCCTGATCAGGGATCGAAAGAAAACAGAAGAAATGTGCAGAGAGGTCTTTGGACCGGACAATATCTGAACAATACAGAATTGTCACCAAATGAAACTAAAAAGAAAGGAAACCACGACCTAAAATGGTCTTCTCCCTTTAATTACCAACCAAAATCCCGTGCGCTAGCGACCCTTTTTTTCCTCGCCCCGCACTAAACAAGAAAAAACAGAAAAAAGAAAAAGCCAGAAAAAAAAAATCAAAAGCCAAAAACACATAAAAACCGAAAGAAGAAACCACCAAAAGAACCCATTCCCAAGGGAAGCCCTATTGATCCATGATCACGCATGTAATTTTTGATTTGATAGGAAATAATTTGCAAAGTCAAGTCATGACATATCTATGGTTCGGAATTAGGATGAAACACTTACCTGTGCGAGATTGATACACTTTGAGTGGATTTCTTCTATTTTTGTCGAACCCAGTGTTTCCTCTAAATGGTCATTTAGAAACGAAATGCTAACATCCAAGATCTCATTTATGGTTATGGGGGATCCCGTCAGCAGACTCTCCTTCCCTGGTAGGCGCATTGTTTGTCACTCAAATCATATGCTGCTCTAAATTAGTTGGAATATTTGTCTCTTTGCTAAAGCATGTTTGCATTTTAGTGGAGAAAACACCGAGACTTTTTCAAGTCTCACAAGTTATCCAGAACTACGTAGGTCTGAGTTCCTCATTGGAGGATACGTAGGAGCAAGAGCCTCGCTTTTGTCGACCACACCGCCTTTTGTTGCCATAACTCAAGAGCCGGTAGCCCGCGGAGATACCTTACGGTTATCCGCACCCCTTTGCTAGGCAGACACAGTTGTGTCCGATGGCACGCAGAGACCAAGTTTGGTCATTCTGCACCCATGATACGCGGAGATACCTTACGGTTATCCGCACCCCTTTGCTAGGCAGACACAGTTGTGTCCGATGGCACGCAGAGACCAAGTTTGGTCATTCTGCACACATGATACGCGGAGATACCTTACGGTTATCCGCACCCCTTTGCTAGGCAGACACAGTTGTGTCCGATGGCACGCAGAGACCAAGTTTGGTCATTCTGCACACATGATACGCGGAGATACCTTACGGTTATCTGCACCCCTTTGCTAGGCAGACACAGTTGTGTCCGATGGCACGCAGAGACCAAGTTTGGTCATTCTGCACACATGATACGCGGAGATACCTTACGGTTATCCGCACCCCTTTGCTAGGCAGACACAGTTGTGTCCGATGGCACGCAGAGACCAAGTTTGGTCATTCTGCACACATGATACGCGGAGATACCTTACGGTTATCTGCACCCCTTTGCTAGGCAGACACAGTTGTGTCCGATGGCACGCAGAGACCAAGTTTGGTCATTCTGCACCCATGATACGCGGAGATACCTTACGGTTATCTGCACCCCTTTGCTAGGCAGACACAGTTGTGTCCGATGGCACGCAGAGACCAAGTTTGGTCATTCTGCACCCATGATACGCGGAGATACCTTACGGTTATCTGCACCCCTTTGCTAGGCAGACACAGTTGTGTCCGATGGCACGCAGAGACCAAGTTTGGTCATTCTGCACACATGATACGCGGAGATACCTTACGGTTATCCGCACCCCTTTGCTAGGCAGACACAGTTGTGTCCGATGGCACGCAGAGACCAAGTTTGGTCATTCTGCACACATGATACGCGGAGATACCTTACGGTTATCTGCATCCCTTTGCTAGGCAGACACAGTTGTGTCCGATGGCACGCAGAGACCAAGTTTGGTCATTCTGCACCCATGATACGCGGAGATACCTTACGGTTATCTGCACCCCTTTGCTAGGCAGACACAGTTGTGTCCGATGGCATGCAGAGACCAAGTTTGGTCATTCTGCACCCATGATACGCGGAGATACCTTACGGTTATCCGCACCCCTTTGCTAGGCAGACACAGTTGTGTCCGATGGCACGCGCAGAGACCAAGTTTGGTCATTCTGCACACATGATACGCGGAGATACCTTACGGTTATCCGCACCCCTTTGCTAGGCAGACACAGTTGTGTCCGATGGCACGCAGAGACCAAGTTTGGTCATTCTGCACACATGATACGCGGAGATACCTTACGGTTATCTGCACCCCTTTGCTAGGCAGACACAGTTGTGTCCGATGGCACGCAGAGACCAAGTTTGGTCATTCTGCACACATGATACGCGGAGATACCTTACGGTTATCCGCACCCCTTTGCCATTCAGACACAGTCGTGTCCGATGGCACGCAGAGACCAAGTTTGGTCATTCTGCACATATGATACGCGGAGATACCTTATGGTTATTCGCACCCATTCTTTTGCTATCTGTAAGACAGAACGCTTGATAGCATGCAGGGGCTGACACAGTCTTCTGCACCTTTTGTTCCTCCGGGAACAACAAAGTCATTTACATGCGGAAATTTCATGGTCGGCCGCGACTCTCGTCAACCGAGAGGAGCGAAATTAGTGTCATACACTGATTTTCGGGGACCTTTGCTTGATGACATGTGACCATTCTTTGGTCCTTGTGAGGTGCTTCGCACCCATCATTAGGCAATTTGTGAAATTTTGGGAACAACAAGTCATTTGCATGTGGAGATTTTATGGTCACCCGCGACTCTCGTCAAATCGAGAGGGACGAAATTAGTGTCTTATCTTTACTTTTCTTTTATCTTCAATAAAAGACAAGTAAAGAGGGGCAACTGTCATACCCTAATTTCGTCCGGGAGCTTTTGCTCGATGACGTGCGACCATTCTTTGGTCCTCGTGAGGTGCTTGGCACCCATCATTAGGCAATTTGTGAAATTTCAGGACATGCCGGAAAACCAAAAAATATTGATGCACAATCCGTAAGTTTCCGTGACACACCGGAAATCAAAAGGGAGCATCGTTGCATAATTAAGTGAGGTTCCGTAACATTCCGTAAGTCAAAAAGGGGATGATTATGTAATCCGCAAGGTTCCGTAACATTACGGAAAGAAAACAAGTATCGTTACGAAATTCGTAAGTTTCCGTAACTTTACGAAAAAAGAATCACCAAAAAACAGCAGAGGGGGTGTACTTAGTAAAAATGGGGGTGCAAATAGCACCCAGGCCCATTTGGGCCCTCCAGAAGATTCCTCCAGAAGGCGGTTGCTTCTGGAGGAAGCAACCCTGCTCGCCTGGGCGAGCTGGGCGGCAACCACCTCCCCTATTTTGCTATAAATAGGGGAGGAAATGAAGAAGGAATGGATCCCAGCCCCTCAGGCACTTCTCTCTCTTTGGAATTTGCTTGGAAAAATTGTTTCCGTGAAGAAAATCTAAGCCGAGGCGCTTCCGAAACGTTTCCGTAACGTTTTCCGTGAGGAATCTCGCAAAGGTTTCAACCGTTCTTCGACGTTCTTCATTCGTTCTTCATCGTTCTTCGATCTTCAATGGGTAAGTACCTCGAACCAAGCTTTTCGATTCATTCTATGCACCCGTAGTGGTCCACATTGTGTTTCGTGCATTTTGATTCTCATTTTGTTTACTTTTTATACCCCCTGTTGACGTGCTTAAGCCATTTTACTTAAGTCGTTTCTCGCTTAACTTAAAAATAAAATAAATTTCCACCGAACGTTTGAATTGTATTATCCATTAACTTCGGTTAAAATAAATTCCGACCGTTCGGTCATGCCGTAACCACGTTGGAAATCAAAAAGAGGTAAAAAATAATATAATAATCAAAAAGACATCTTTTAGTAAAATAAAGCGGAAAATCAATCGGACGTTTTCTCTTTGGGATTTCTCATTCTTAACCGAATTGATTAATAACTAAAGTGAAACTAAGGCTAAAATCAATTCGCCTAGTCAAGCTCGTCCACAAAAATAGGCTTTCGAAAGTTCGTCATTTCAATTCCTCACTAAGTAAAATGGATCATTTTTAAGGTCCAAAGCCTTAAAATGATCACCACTTAAGTAAAAAAGAATCACTTGATAAAAAAGAACTACGTAGGTCTGATTTTCTCATCCCAAATTGAGGAATACGTAGGAGCAAAGGGAAACACCCTTGTCGACCACAAAAAAGAAAAAAATATAAAAAGGGTATAAAGGATATAAGAACATAAAAGGGAACATAAAAATCAAAGTCATGTTTGCACATTCGATTAAAGGCTGCCGTCCCTTGGGACGGGCGTGTGGGGTGCTAATACCTTCCCCGTGCGTAAATACAACTCCCGAACCTTTCACTCAAAAAGTTCGTAGATCGCGTCTTTTCCGGTTTTTCCGACGTTTTCCTCAAATAAACGTTGGTGGCGACTCCGCGCGTATTCCTTTCGTGGAACACGCATCCCGTGAGTCTCGCGTCGCCCTCCCGCCGAAGGGTAGGTTACGACAGGTTAATATCAAGGGAAATCCATACAAGTATTGATTAGGGTATGAGCCCGGGATGCCAGGGAGGAGGAACGTGCCGTCAAGATTTCGGGCGAATAGGGTATGGCCCGGCGGTATTAGCCAGTGTTTCACCAGCGCTGGAATGGTGTCCGAGGAGGAGGTGGCCGCAATAGAAGAGGAGTTCCCTCAAGACCCACCAAGTTTTGTGCAACGATGCCACCCCGATTCCCAAGTGGGGAACTGGCGCGTGATAAGCCAGTCAGAAGTCTATACCGTTGATTCAATGTAATTAGAGCCTATAGATTTCCTTTCTCTTTTGTTTTGTGGAACCTACCTTATTAAATAAACAAAGAGATCTTGTTTCATCTGTTCTTGCAGTACCACCTTTTCTCATATCATTTTGCATGTTTTTGTTACTTTTGTCTTGTTTGGTATAGATATGAGGGTCGATTCTTTGAGGATCCTAACAACGAGGGTTTGACAATCGATTTCGATCGAGATATAAGCCAAACGATAAACGAGGAAGAGGAAGAGGACGTCTTGTCACCAGAGTTGGAGAGGTTAGTCGCTTAGGAAGAACGTGAAATGAAGCCTCACCAAGAAGAAACCGAATTGGTAAACTTGGGGACCACGGAGGAAAAGAAAGAAGTAAAGGTAGGAACCGGTATGACCGCGCCTATCCACCAAGGCTTGATAACCCTTCTTGAAGAGTATCAAGATGTCTTTGCGTGGTCATATCAAGACATGCCCGGTCTGGATTCCAACATTGTGCAGCATAAGTTGCCTTTTAATCCTGGGTCTTCCCCGGTTAAACAAAAGTTACAAAGAATGAAATCCGAGATGTCTTTAAAAATTAAAGAAGAAGTAAGGAAGCAGTTCGATGCAGGTTTCTTAGCTGTGGCGCAGTACCTGGAGTGGGTGGCCAACATTGTCCCAGTCCCGAAAAAGGACGGCAAGGTTCGAATGTGTGTAGACTACCGGGACTTGAACCGAGCCAGTCCTAAAGACAATTTTCCCCTGCCACACATTGATATATTGGTAGATAATACAACCAAATTCGCCCTTTTCTCATTTATGGATGGTTTCTCGGGGTATAATCAAATAAAGATGGCACCCGAAGATGTAGAGAAGACCATTTTTGTCACCCTATGGGGAACATTCTGCTATAAAGTGATGGCCTTCGGGCTGAAAAATGCTGGGGCAACCTATCAGCGTGCCATGGTGGCGTTGTTCCATGATATGATGCATAAGGAAATAGAGGTCTATGTAGATGACATGATTGCCAAGTCTCGGACTGAGGCCGAACACCTTGTCAATCTGCGTAAGCTGTTTGGAAGGTTGCGGAAATACCAATTAAAACTAAACCCAACCAAATGCACCTTTGGGGTGAAGTCGGGGAAGCTATTAGGATTTATCGTAAGTCAGAAAGGGATAGAGATAGATCCCCAGAAAGTGAAGGCCATCCTTGAAATGCCGGAACCACGCACGGAGAAGCAGGTTCGGGGGTTTTTGGGCAGGTTGAATTATATCGCGAGATTTATCTCGCAACTCACCCCTACCTGTGAGCCCATTTTTAAGCTATTACGTAAGAACTAGGCGGTCCTGTGGAATAGTGACTGCCAAGAGGCCTTCGAGAAGATCAAACAGAGTCTCGCAAATCCCCCGGTGCTCATGCCACCTGTAACAGGAAGACCTCTTTTCCTGTACATCACCGTGTTGGACGAGTCTATGGGGTGCGTGTTGGGTCAGCATGATGATTCTGGGAAAAAGGAGCAAGTCATTTACTATCTGAGCAAGAAGTTTACCGCATGTGAGATGAATTACTCAATGCTGGAAAGGACGTGTTGTGCTCTGGTATGGGCATCACATCGGCTTAGGCAGTATATGCTCAGCCATACCACGTGGCTTATTTCCAAAATGGATCCCGTGAAATACATCTTTGAAAAACCGGCCCTCACGGGACGAATCACTAGGTGGCAGGTATTATTATCTGAATTCGATATCATTTACGTCACCCAAAAAGCGGTAAAGGGAAGTGCCTTAGCAGATTATTTGGCCCAACAACCCCTCCAGGATTATCGGCCGATGCACCCCGAGTTCCCAGATGAAGATATCATGGCCCTGTTTGAAGAGAAGCGGACGCACGAGGACATAGACAAATGGATTGTTTGCTTCAATGGGGCATCTAATGCTTTGGGCCACAGAGTAGGGGCAGTCCTTGTATCCCCGGATGATCAGTGTATTCCTTTCACGGCTAGGCTAGGTTTTGATTGTACCAACAATATGTCCGAGTACGAAGCATGCGCCCTCGGGGTTCAGGCGGCCATTGATTTTGATGTAAAACTACTCAAGGTGTATGGAGACTCAGCTTTGGTGATATGCCAGTTGAAAGGAGAATGGGAAACTAGGGATCCGAATAAGAATATTGAGGTTATTGATTTTGATGTAAAACTACTCAAGGTGTATCAAACTCACATCTTGAGGTTAGCCAAGTACTTTGATGACATTTCCTTCCACCATATACCTCGGGAAGAGAATCAAATGGCTGATGCATTAGCCACCCTGGTATCCATGTTTCAACTTGCCCCACACGGGGATCTGCCGTACATCAAATTCAAATCTCAAGGCAAGCCGGCATATTGTTATGCAATAGAGGAAGAGCGGGATGGGAAACCATGGTATTTCGACATCAAGCAGTATGTCGAGAACAAAGAATACCCACCAGGGATTTCTGACAATGACAAAAGGACGTTGAGGAGATTGGCTACTGGTTTCTTTGTAAGTGGTACCATCCTATACAAACGAAACCACGACATGACCCTCCTACGATGCGTAGATGCCAAAGAGGCGAACTTCATGATTGAGGAGATCCACGAGGTTTCCTTTGGGACACATGCCAATGGGCATGCTATGGCCAGAAAAATCCTTAGGGCCGGTTATTATTGGCTCACCATGGAAAGCGATTGCTGCGCTCATGTAAGGAAATGTCATAAATGTCAGGCATACACGGACAATGTCAATGTTCCGCCACATCCTCTGAATGTTATGTCCGCCCCTTGGCCTTTTTCCATGTGGGGAATAGATGTCATTGGGGCCATCGAACCCAAAGCGTCGAATGGTCACCGCTTCATTCTTGTGGCGATAGATTACTTCACCAAATGGGTCGAAGCAGCTTCTTATACTAATGTCACAAGGAATGTGGTAGTTAGATTCATAAAGAAGGAGCTGATTTGTCGATACGGACTCCCCAGGAAGATCATTACTGACAATGGCACCAATCTGAACAATAAGATGATGCAGGAGATGTGCGAAGACTTCAAGATCCAGCATCATAACTCTACCCCTTATCGACCAAAGATGAATGGAGCTGTAGAGGCTGCGAATAAGAATATTAAGAAGATCGTTCAAAAGATGACAGTGTCATACAAAGATTGGCATGAGATGTTGCCTTTCGCCCTGCACGGATATAGAACCTCGGTACGAACTTCTACTGGGGTGTCGCAACGTGCCCTTCGCGGGCGAGCGAGGGCGAGGCTCACGGGTGCGCTTTCCAAAGGAGGAAAGATGCGCGGAGTCGCCACCAACGTTTATTTGTGGAAAACGTCGGAAAAACTGAAGGAAACCGGTCAAAATGAAAATTCTATGTTCGGGAGTTATATTTACGCTTAAGGAAGGTATTAGCACCTCTCACGTTTGTCTCGAAGGACAACAGTCTATTTTTTAGAATTGTGGAATTGTGTTATCTTAACTTTTATTTCTTTTTATTTTTTGAGGTCGACAAAAGCGGGGCTCTTGCTCCTACGTACCCTCCATCAAAGAGGAAATCAGACCTACATAGTTCTTCCTTATGCGTGAATCAAGTGGTTCTTTTTTACTTGAAAGGTGATCATTTTAAGGCGTTGGACCTTAAAAGTGATCCATTTTACTTGGTAAGAAACAGAAATGATAAACTTTCAAAATCCTATTTTTGTGGACGAGCTTGACTAGGCGAGTTGATTTTAGCCTTAGTTTCACTTTAGTTATTAGTCAATTCAATTAAGAATGAGAAATCCCAAAGAGAAAACGTCCGATTGATCTTTCGCTTTTATTTTACTAAAAGGTATTTTTTTATTATTATATTATTATTTTACCTCTTTTTGATTTCCAACGTGGTTACGGCACGACCGAACGGTCGGAATTCATTTTAACCAAAATTAACGGATGATACAATTCAAACGATCGGTGGAAATTTATTTTATTTTTAGATTAGGCGAGAAATGACATAAATAAATGGCTTAAGCACGTCAAAAGGGGGTATAAAAAGCAAATGAAAATGAGAATAAAAATACATGAAACAAAATGTGGACCACCACGGGTACATAGAATGAATTGAAAAGCTTGGTTTGAGGTACTTACCCGTTGAAGACTGAAGAAAACAAAGAACGAACGATGAATCTTGAAGAACGGTCAAGAATCTTCGCGTAATTTCTCACGGAAACGTTACGGAAGCGCCTCAGCTTGGATTTTCTTCACGGAAATAATTTTCCTCAGCAATTTCGAGAGAGAGAGAAGTGCCTAAGGGGCTGAACCCTTTTCTTCTTCACTTCTCCCCCTATTTATAGCAAAATAGGGGAGAAGCTTGCCGCCCAGCTCGCCCAGGCGAGCAAGGTTGCTTCCTCCAGAAGCAACAGCCTTCTGGAGGAATCTTCTGGATTGCCCAAGTGGGCCTGGTTGCTATTTGCACCCCCTTTTTTACTAAGTGCACCCCCCTTCTATTTTTTTTGGTAATCTTTTTCCGTAACGTTACAAAACTTTACGAATTTCGTAACGATACTTATTTTCCTTCCACAAGGTTACGAATCCTTACGGATTATGTATTTACTCTTTTTTAGTTTTTCTTGAAGGAGTTACGGAAACTTGCGGATTGCGCAAAAACACCTATTTTCGATTTCCGTCACATTACGGAATTTCACGGATTGCGCAAGCCTGCTTCCTTTTGATTTTTGAGAGGCCTCGGGACTTCATTCATTGTGCAACCAAGGACGCCAAGTGTCTCGAAGCGGCCAATCAAAGGTTGTATATCCTCAAATAATAATCCCCGGACGAAATTAGGGTATGACAGTTGCCCCTCTTTACTGACCTCTCATCGGAGATAAGAGGAAAGCAAAGATAGGACACTGATTTCGTCCGTCCTGCCCTTTTCCGTGATGACGACTCTCGTCTCTACTCCTTCTTTTTTCTTCTGCACAAAACAAAATACAAACAACAACCAGAACAATGAATATAATACACATATACACATATACACAAACTTGGCGAAGGAACCGATCTGGAAAACAACAGAATGACGTGTTTCCCAGTCACCAGAGGCTTCGCGCTAGATAATGGAGAACACATCAACAGCACTAGGCAAAGACATTCATGGTGCTCCGAACAAAGGTGGAGTATGGAGGATTGCCTTGAGGGTCCGCACTTAGGCAATCATGAAACTCAGCTCCAAACTCGAAAATGGAGGACACATGAACAGCCCTAAGCAATAACATTCATGTGGCTCCGAAAAAGGGTGAGAATGGAGGATTGCCTTGAGGGTCCTCACTTAGGCAATCATGGAACACAGCTCCAAAGTCGAAAATGGAGGACACATGAACAGCCCTAAGCAATAACATTCATGTGGCTCCGAAAAAGGGTGAGAATGGAGGATTGCCTTGAGGGTCCTCACTTAGGCAATCAAGAAACACAGCTCCAAACTCAAAAGTGGAGGACACATGAACAGCCCTAAGCAATAACATTCATGTGGCTCCGAAAAAGGGTGAGAATGGAGGATTGCCTTGAGGGTCCTCACTTAGGCAATCATGAAACACAGCTCCAAACTCGAAAGTGGAGGACTCATGAACAGCCCTAAGCAATAACATTTATGTGGCTCCGAAAAATGGTGAGAATGGAGGATTGCCTTGAGGGTCCTCACTTAGGCAATCATGAAACACAGCTCCAAACTCGAAAATGAAGGACACATGAACAGACCTAACCAATAACATTCATGTGGCTCCGAAAAAGGGTGAGAATGGAGGATTGCCTTGAGGGTCCTCACTTAGGCAATCATGAAACACAGCTCCAAACTCGAAAGTGGAGGACACATGAACAGCCCTAAGCAATAACATTCATGTGGCTCCGAAAAAGTGTGAGAATGGAGGATTGCCTTGAGGGTCCTCACTTAGGCAATCATGAAACACAGCTCCAAACTCGAAAATGGAGGACACATGAACAGCCCTAAGCAATAACATTTATGTGGCTCCGAAAAAGGGTGAGAATGGAGGATTGCCTTGAGGGTCCTCACTTAGGCAATCATGAAACACAGCTCCAAACTCGAAAGTGGAGGACACATGAACAGCCCTAAGCAATAACATTCATGTGGCTCCGAAAAAGGGTGAGAATGGAGGATTGCCTTGAGGGTCCTCACTTAGGCAATCATGAAACACAGCTCCAAACTCGAAAGTGGAGGACACATGAACAGCCCTAAGCAATAACATTCATGTGGCTCCGAAAAAGGGTGAGAATGGAGGATTGCCTTGAGGGTCCTCACTTAGGCAATCATGAAACACAGCTCCAAACTCGAAAGTGGAGGACTCATGAACAGCCCTAAGCAATAACATTCATGTGGCTCCGAAAAAGGGTGAGAATGGAGGATTTCCTTGAGGGTCCTCACTTAGGCAATTATGAAACACAGCTCCAAACTCGAAAGTGGAGGACACAAGAACAGCCCTAAGCAATAACATTCATGTGGCTCCGAAAAATGGTGAGAATGGAGGATTGCCTTGAGGGTCCTCACTTAGGCAATCATGAAACACAGCTCCAAACTCGAAAATGAAGGACACATGAACAGACCTAACCAATAACATTCATGTGGCTCCGAAAAAGGGTGAGAATGGAGGATTGCCTTGAGGGTCCTCACTTAGGCAATCACGAAACACAGCTCCAAACTCTAAAGTGGAGGACACAAGAACAGCCCTATGCAATAACATTCATGTGGCTCCGAAAAAGGGTGAGAATGGAGGATTGCCTTGAGGGTCCTCACTTAGGCAATCATGAAACACAGCTCCAAACTCGAAAATGGAGGACACATGAACAGCCCTAAGAAATAACATTCATGTGGCTCCGAAAAAGGGTGAGAATGGAGGATTTCCTTGAGGGTCCTCACTTTGGCAATCATGGAACACAGCTCCAAACTTGAAAGTGGAGGACACATGAACAGCCCTAAGCAATAACATTCATGTGGCTCCAGAAAAGGATGAGAATGGAGGATTGCCTTGAGGGTCCTCACTTAGGCAATCATGAAACACAGCTCCAAACTCGAAAGTGGAGGACACATGAACAGCCCTAAGCAATAACATTCATGTCGCTCTGAAAAAGGGTGAGAATGGAGGATTGCCTTGAGGGTCCTCACTTAGGCAATCATGAAACACAACTCCAAACTCGAAAGTGGAGGACACATGAACGGCCCTAAGCAATAACATTCATGTGGCTCCGAAAAAGGGTGTTGGCGGGACCGAACGGTCCACCGGGTTTTTCCACCTTAAAGGATAACACGCTTTTTGCAAAGAAAAATAAATCATTCGCGAGAGCGCCACATCTTAGAGAAACAATATACTTTTGCTTAGGGTAATCTTTCTTGTAATCGAGAATGAAGGGTAGGATGTCAACTTCTAGCTTTCAAATGAACACGCAGGGGAAACATCGGGCTAAGATGAAAATAAATCACTCATAGTGTTTAAAACTCACAAGGCAAGTGTTTTATCCTATTCCCAAACCATAACTGCACCATGACTCTATTTTGCACACAATTTCCTATCGAATCAAAGATCAAACGTACGATCACAGACCAATAGGATTTTCTCGAGGGTGGTGTTTTTGGAGAGAAAGCTGGGTGTTTCGGTCTTTTCCTCTTTGTTCACGTGGGGTGGGATATTGCCAGTCAAAAAATGATTTCGAGTGGCAATCTGGCTTGAAGAATTTTTGTCCTCTTTTTTCATTGATCGAGAATTGCTTCTTTTCCCTTTTCACTTCTTTTCGATCTTTGATATGGAATCCTTCTTTCGTTTCTTCTGTTCTTTTCTTTATTTTCATTTTTCTTTTTTCTTTCTTTCCATTTCTTCCTTTTCTTTCTTTTCACTTTTCCTTCCCTTTCTTTCGTTTCACTTTTCCTTCCCAATCCCTTTCTTTGGGAAATCGGGTTTAGCATTCTATTTGCTCTCCCTTGAGGAGATTCCGTTGTCCTTTGCTTCAGGGGAAAGAATGAGGATTCCTTTTTTACAGGCCAAGGTTCAAAAAGGTCTAAGGTTATGTCTCAATGGGGTCTTTTATCGTGGGAACCCAATCTTGATATCTGGGGCGAAACAAATTTGGGTGTCAAGGTGTCGATCTCGGGCCGAAACCCTATCACTCCATAAGGCACGCGTGACAATGATGATTTGAAAACAACGTGCAAAATTAGTCATGGCTACAGCCAGGTGGGCACTCAAGCATCCCTTTTATGGCATTGTGATACTACGGTTGGGAATTTACACAGACAGACCCAACGTTTCCAAGTTATGTTCTTTCATCAGTTCAATGAATTCATCCATCCTTATCTCGGTTCATTCCGGAAAATAAACTCTTAGCATCAGTCCCTTGTTTCCAGAAGATGCGTTTTCTCTTTACGAATGATTTATACTTCTTAACTATAACATGTCGACCTTCACGGTTTTTCTTTCTCTTTACTTTTTTGTTTTATTTTTATATACGTTCACTACAACTATACACCTGTGGTCCTTTATGAGGAAAACCTTTCTTTGTACATCTATATTTTTATACATGACAAACTTTTTCTGTACACGCATTAGAACTCTTCTTTTTACGTCACACGGTCTATATACAAACCCTATTTACATTCAAAGATTTTTTATTTTTCCCAACACGCACTTATGGTTCACACAAAAGTTTCTTCATATACACTCGTTGCTCACACACACAACAATTCCTTTCCACGCATCATTTACACACAAAGACCTTCTATACACATTTTCCTTTTACATACATGTATAGATAAAAACCTTTTTCTTTTCTTTATGAACATGACTTTTATTCACAACGCTTCTTTCTTTTTATTAGGATTTTTGGTTCATTTTATTTTTAGGACGACGTTCCTAAATGAAAAACTCTACACAGTTCCGGAATTTCAACAAACACTATTGACAACAATGAAACAAGTACCGACGTAACAACTCAAACGATATGTATGTACAAAACAAAAGTCAATCAACATGAAACAAACGTTAGTCCCTCAGTTAAACAAAAGATAGCATACAAATGATAAATGATGGAACATATGAATTTGGGGATCCCACGGTCATGTGGCTCCGCATGCCCCCGGACTCTTGGGTCACGGTAACAAAAAGTGGGGTGGTCGACAAAAGCAGAGCTTTTGCTCCTACGTATCCTCAATTTGTGATGAGGAACTCAGACCTACGTAGTTCTTGACAACTGTGAGACTAAAAATAGTCTCGGTGTTTTCTTCACCAAAATGCGGACATGCTTTAGTAAAGAGACAAAACTTCCAACTGATCCGAGCAACATATGCTTTTTGGATGAAAAACAATGTGTCTATCGGGGAAGGAGAGTATGCTGATGAAATTTTCTCATAACCGTAAATGAGATTTTGGATGTTAGCATTTCATTTCTAAACGACCATTTAGAGGAAACACTGGGTCCAACAAAGATAGGAGAAAATCACTCAAAGTGTATCAATCTCACACAGGTAAGTGTTTTATCCTAATTCCGAACCATAGATATGTCATGACTTTTATTTTGCAAATCATTTCCTATCAAATCAAAGATTAAATGTGTGATCATGGATCAATAGGACTTTCCTTGGGAATGGGTTCTTTTGTTGGGAAATTTGGCTTTGAGTTTTTTTTTGGGGGCCTTTTCCTTTTCTGTTTTTGTTTAGTGCGGGGCAAGAAAGTCGCTAGCGCACAAGATATTGGTTGGTAATCAAAGGGAGAGGACCACTTTAGGTCATGGTTTCCTTTCTCTCTCTTTTTTTGTTTATTTGGTTACAATTCTGTATTGTTCAGATATTGTCTGGTCTAAAGACCTTTCTGCATATTTCATCTATTTTTATTTTATTTTTTTCCGATCCTTGATCGAGAATTTTCCTTTCTTTTTTTTTGCTTTCTCCCACTCTTTCATTGGGAATTTTCTTTCTGTTTTGTGTCTTCTCCCTTTCTTGGTTTGGGAATTTTCTCTTTTTTTTTTTTGTCTTTTCCCTTTCTTGGATTGGGAATTTTCCTTCTCTTTGTGTTTTCTTCCGAGGGTAAGGATTATGGTGAGTTGGGATTTTGGCTCAAGGCTTGTAGAACGGCTGGTCATGATATATGTCAGGGTTTGGCCAGCGGTTCGGGGATAAAGGGGATGTCCTACATTATTTCTATGATACACATGCAACAATGATGATTAGGAAATTTTATGCAAAACGGGTCATGCATGCACCTATGTGGACACTCAAGCATCAAGTTTTTTATGGTCATGTGACACTAGGGCTCAGGATTCATTTTCCCTATTTAAGCCAACCCAGTATTTCCAAAATATATTCTTCTATCAATTTGTGCATTCATCCGAGTCTATCTTGGGTGTTTGCAAAACTTTTCACAGCATTTATCCTTCAGGTGTACACACATTTTTTTTCAAAAACTGGTTAAGATCAGTAAAATCTTTCAAAGAAAAAGTTGGAAATTATCTCTTTTCACAAGCATGTTGTTTTTTAGCTAGACAATATTTTACTTTTCTGTTTTCTGTTGTTGTTGTTGTTTTTTTTTTCTTTTCATGAGGTATTTTGCTACCTAAACATGTGTATATTTTTGTGAGGTATTTTTTCTGTATACATGCATATCCAAGGCATCTTTCTACCTAAACATACATATATATGTTTTGTGAGATATTTTTGCTATATACATGCATATCCAAGGTATCTTTCTACCTAAACATACATATATATATTTTGTGAGGTATCGTTTTGCTACATACATGCATATCTAAACATACATATATATACTTTGTGAAATATTTTTGTTTACATACATGCATATCTTAGGTATTTTCACTACCTAATCATACATATATATATTTTGTGAGGTATGACTACCTTCCGAGCTTGTGCTTGTTTTATTTAAATTTCTAGGATCATGACCAACTAGGTGTGTCCTACTATGACTTGAGAAACAAAAGTGATCAAATAACAAGCAGAGATTTAAAAGGTACTAGGTTGCCTCCTAGTAGCGCTTCTTTAACGTCTTGAGCTGGACGCTTGATGGCTTGTCGGTCACGGACCTAGTACTTTGCTTACCTTTGGCTTTGGACTTGGTCGCCTATTGGTCGGCCATGGGTCGTAAGCAACGCTCTAACCTTTTTGTGGATGAGCTGAGGTGAACTCTAGAGGTGATGGCAGTGCGTCTGTTGCCCGCTGCCGGCCATCCCCAGGCTGCTGTGGTGTTTCACCCTGCGCCTGCCTGGGGACGCAGTACTTCTTGATGAAAGCTCGATTAGTAGGGGGCCTGATGCCCTTGCCGGAGGTGACAAGAACTCCGTAGAACTGACAGAGACCCGTAATTAGAGCTTGACAACTCCAAGACCTTGTTGGACTTCTTCGGGTCCACTGGGTGTTTTGCAGGCGTGATCCCTGCAAAAAATAGATGAAATCAAAAATTAGTCGAGCGATGTGCATACTTACCTATGATGACGTGACCTTGTCGGGGGGAACGGGCACCCTGTAGGACAGACAGAGGCCTGTAACCAGAGCTGGAAACCCCAGGGCCCTGTTGGACTTCTTCGGGCCCACTGGGCGTCTTGTGGGCGCGATTCCTGCAAATAATAGATGGTATCAGAAATCAGTTGAACCATCTGTATACTTACCTATGTCACGATGGCATGACCTCGCTGGGGGGACGGGCACCTTGTAGGACTACAGAGGCCCGTAACCAGAGCTGGAAACCCCAGGGCCTTGTTGGACTTCTTCGGGCCCACTGGGCGTCTTGTGGGCGCGATCCCTGCAAACAACAAATGACATCAGAAATCAATTGAACCATGTGCATACTTACCTATGTCATGACGGCACAGACCAACCGATACATCTGTAGGGGGAGATTGGCATTGTGGTCGCTGGGCAGAATGTTGCTAAATAGCGACGTCATCCATATCCATGTAAGAGTGGTCATGTTGGTGCGCATGATCCACACTCGTCTTTTTGCAACGGCACGGGTGAAATCTTGCCCCGGTATGCATAGTAGATGCGTGATAGCTTCCCTCTCTGGATGTGCTCGCACAGTTGGTCGCCCTCTAATATCAGGGGGTGGCCCAGGAACTGATAAAAAGAAACTACTGGCCCCTTAACCGAGAGCGCAAGTCTCGGTTAAGCATCTAAGGGCAAAAGACCTTATATTCTCCTAAGGAGTGGATATGGAGCACACTGAAAATGAGGACGCGTAGCCCTCTAAAGGCGAGGGCGTGCAGCCCTCTGAATTTCGGGACGTGCCGCCTTTTGAAGGCGAGGGAGTGTAATCCTATAATGGCGAGGACGTGCAGTCCTCTAAAGGTTAGGGTGTGTCGCCCTTTGAAAATGGGGGACATGTAGTCCTCTGATGGCAAGGACGTGTAGTCCTCTAAAGGCGAGGACGTGTAGTCCTCTGAAGGTGAGGGCGTGTAGCCCTACAAAGGTGAAGATACATGACCCTTTGACGACGAGGACGTATAGTCCTCTGAAGTTGAAGACGTGTAGTCCTCTAAAGGCGAGGGCGTGCGGCCCACCTTTATGAGAAAGCAAGAGATCGACTCATCGAGAGGGCCGGTCATCCAAAAAGATTGGACACGAGATGTAGGAAATCTATGCAGTTAACATGATTTTTAGGGATGCAGACGCATGCAACCTTTGTTGTGAAACTTGGTAATGTTGACCTCATATGAAACAATGCAATGCAATGGAAAGTTGTACAATGTTCATGGCATTCTTTCCCTATTTTGTGATTTTGATTTTGATTTAATCTTTTTGGAAAACACAGATTGACTGTCCTTTTGAAAAAGGTGATAATTCATGCAACCTTATCCTATCTTTTGCAAATCTCTCCGAGAACTCCCTCAGAGTGTATGTTCTGTTTGATTTAGTCACTTGACCATTTTGGAGTGACGACAATGGAGCCATTTGACATTTAATCAATCTATTGAAATTCCAAGGCTTGTCTCCCTTTTGTTTTCTTGTTTAAAAACATCGATGGGTGAGAACTTTTGATCTGCCCCTATGTTCACTTGAGGCTCATGCACGATGCCCCTCATTGCCCCAGTGTAAGGCTTTGAGGTACCAATTGTTATCTTTTTTCATGACCTTGTAGCTGGGAACCTATTGGATGAAAACTTCTAATCTTCCCCTAGGTTCGCTTGAGGTTTTTGCATGGTGCCTTTCATTGCCCCAGTGTAGGGCTTAGAGGTACCAATTGTTGTCTTGTTTTCACAACCTCGCAGTGAGGAAGAATGAAAGATGCAGTTAATTCTTGCAAAAAGAATTTTTCAAGGACGAGAAATAGTTGAAGGATCTTTCAGTTGATGGATTAAGTCAAATGACTCCTATGTAGAAGCAAGATGTTTTGATGTCTTGATGATGCTAAAGGATCAAGTGCTTCTAAGTTTTACTCAAGACAAGAATCCAAGAAAATCAAGATATATGATCAAGTTGATCTCTAGAATCTTTAGGAAGAAGTTTCCAAATTGAAAATACAAAAGGTTTGACCAAAGAATTCTATCATTTCAAATTGAGATTTTTTCTATGGTAATCGATTACAGGCAGTTGAAAATGTTTATCACAGTCACTAGAAATTTGAATTCAAAATTTATAATGTGTAATTGATTACCAGAGGGGATTTTCAAAAAATAATTGCCAAGATTCACACCTATTCAAAAATTTTTATGAATGGCCATCAAAGGTGACTTGGAAACACGAACTTAAAGGGAGTTGTCGCAACCTACCCTTCGGCGGGAGGGCGACGCGTGACTCGCGGGATGCGTGTTCCACGAAAGGAATACGCGCGGAGTCGCCACCAACGTTTATTTGAGGAAAACGTCGGAAAAACCGGAAAAGACGCTATCTACGAACTTTTTAGTGAAAAGGTTCGGGAGTTGTATTTACGCACGGGGAAGGTATTAGCACCCCACACGCCCGTCCCAAAGGACGGCAGCCTTTAATCGAATGTGCAAACATGACTTTGATTTTTTTATGTTCCCTTTTACGTTCTTATATCCTTTATACCCTTTTTATATTTTTTCCTTTTTTGTGGTCGACAAGGGTGTTTCCCTTTGCTCCTACGTATTCCTCAATTTGGGATGAGAAAATCAGACCTACGTAGTTCTTTTGGAACAAAGTGTTTGGTTAAGTTGTTTTTGTCTTTTTAGCAAAATATGTTTTTATTGAACAAAAGGTCATTTAAGGTGTTGAACCATTAAACGGTCTTTTGATTTTGAAAGGGGAGAAACGTTAAGGCATTGGACCATTAACGATCTCTTGTTTTTGAAAGGAGAGAAACGTTAAGGCATTGGACCATTAACGATCTCTTGGGGTGGTCGACAAAAGCGGGGCTTTTGCTCCTACGTATCCTCAATGAGGAACTCAGACCTACGTAGTTCTTTCTTATCAAGTGATTCTCTTTTTGCTTAAGAGGTGATCATCTTAAGGCATTGGACCTTAAAAATGACCCATTTTACTTAGTGAGAAATTGAAATGACAAACTTCAAAAGCCTATTTTTGTGGACGAGCTTGACTAGGCGAGTTGATTTTAGCCTTAGTTTCACTTTAGTTATTAATCAATTCGATTAAGAATGAGAAATCCCAAAGAGAAAACGTCCGATTGATTTTCCGCTTTATTTGGCTAAAAGATGTTTTTTTGATTATTATATTATTTTTTACCTCTTTTTGATTTCCAACGTGGTTACGGCACGACCGAACGGTCGGAATTTATTTTAACCGAAGTTAATGGATAATACAATTCAAACGTTCGGCGGAAATTTATTTTATTTTTAAGTTAAGCGAGAAACGACTTAAGTAAAATGGCTTAAGCACGTCAACAGGGGGTATAAAAAGTAAACAAAACGAGAATAAAAATGCACGAAACACAATGTGGACCACTACGGGTACATAGAATGAATCGAAAAGCTTGGTTCGAGGTACTTACCCGTTGAAGATCGAAGAACGATGAAGAACGAATGAAGAACGTCGAAGAACGGTTCAAACCTTTGCGAGATTCCTCACGGAAAACGTTATGCAAACGTTTCGGAAGCGCCTCGGCTTAGATTTTCTTCACGGAAATAATTTTTCCAAGCAAATTCGAAAGAGAGAGAAGTGCCTAAGGGGCTGGACCCCTTCCTTCTTCATTTCCTCCCCTATTTATAGCAAAATAGGGGAGGTGGTTGCCGCCCAGCTCGCCCAGGCGAGCAGGGTTGCTTCCTCCAGAAGCAACCGCCTTCTGGAGGAATCTTCTGGAGGGCCCAAGTGGGCCTGGGTGCTATTTGCACCCCCATTTTTACTAAGTACACCCCCCTCTGCTGTTTTTTGGTAATTCTTTTTTCGTAAAGTTACGGAAACTTACGAATTTCGTAACGATACTTGTTTTCTTTCCGTAATGTTACGGAACCTTGCGGATTACATAATCATCCCCTTTTTGACTTACGGAATGTTACGGAACCTCACTTAATTATGCAACGATGCTTCCATTTGATTTCCGGTGTGTCACGGAAACTTACGGATTGCGCATCAATATTTTTTTGGTTTTTTGGGATGTCCTGGAATTTCACAAATTGCCTAATGATGGGTGCCAAGCACCTCACGAGGACCAAAGAATGGTCGCACGTCATCAAGCAAAGGTCCCCGGACGAAATTAGGGTATGACAGTTGCCCCTCTTTACTTCTCTTTTATTGGAGATAAAAGAAAAGTAAAGATAAGACACTAATTTCGTCCCTCTCGATTTGACGAGAGTCGCGGGTGACCATAAAATCTCCACATGACAATGACTTGTTGTTCCCAAAATTTCACAAATTGCCTAATGATGGGTGCCGAGCACCTCACAAGGACCAAAGAATGGTCGCATGTCACCAAGCAAAGGTCCCCGAAAATCAATGTATGACACTAATTTCGCTCCTCTCGGTTGACGAGAGTCGCGGGTGACCGTGACTTGTCGTTCCTAGGATTTCACAAATTGCCTAATGATGGGTGCCAAGCACCTCACAAGGACCAAAGAATGGTCACATGTCATCAAGCAAAGGTCCCCGAAAATCAGTGTATGACACTAATTTCGCTCCTCTCGGTTGACGAGAGTCGCGGGCGACCATGAAATTTCTGCATGTAAATGACTTTGTTGTTCCCGGAGGAACAAAAGGTGCAGAAGACTGTGTCAGCCCCTGCATGCTATCAAGCGTTCTGTCTTACAGATAGCAAAAGAATGGGTGCGAATAACCATAAGGTATCTTCGCGTATCATGGGTGCAGAATGACCAAACTTGGTCTCTGCTTGTCATCGGGCCCGCCGCCTCTGGATGACAAAAGGGTGCGAATAACCATAAGGTATCTCCGCGTATCATGGGTGCAGAATGACCAAACTTGGTCTCTGCTTGTCATCGGGCCCGCCGCCTCTGGATGACAAAAGGGTGCAGATAACCGTAAGGTATCTCCGCGTATCATGGGTGCAGAATGACCAAACTTGGTCTCTGCTTGTCATCGGGCCCGCCGCCTCTGGATGACAAAAGGGTGCGGATAACCGTAAGGTATCTCCGCGTATCATGGGTGCAGAATGACCAAACTTGGTCTCTGCTTGTCATCGGGCCCGCCGCCTCTGGATGACAAAAGGGTGCGGATAACCGTAAGGTATCTCCGCGTATCATGGGTGCAGAATGACCAAACTTGGTCTCTGCTTGTCATCGGGCCCGCCGCCTCTGGATGACAAAAGGGTGCGGATAACCGTAAGGTATCTCCGCGTATCATGGGTGCAGAATGACCAAACTTGGTCTCTGCTTGTCATCGGGCCCGCCGCCTCTGGATGACAAAAGGGTGCGGATAACCGTAAGGTATCTCCGCGTATCATGGGTGCAGAATGACCAAACTTGGTCTCTGCTTGTCATCGGGCCCGCCGCCTCTGGATGACAAAAGGGTGCGAATAACCATAAGGTATCTCCGCGTATCATGGGTGCAGAATGACCAAACTTGGTCTCTGCTTGTCATCGGGCCCGCCGCCTCTGGATGACAAAAGGGTGCGAATAACCATAAGGTATCTCCGCGTATCATGGGTGCAGAATGACCAAACTTGGTCTCTGCTTGTCATCGGGCCCGCCGCCTCTGGATGACAAAAGGGTGCGGATAACCGTAAGGTATCTCCGCGTATCATGGGTGCAGAATGACCAAACTTGGTCTCTGCTTGTCATCGGGCCCGCCGCCTCTGGATGACAAAAGGGGTGCGAATAACCATAAGGTATCTCCGCGTATCATGGGTGCAGAATGACCAAACTTGGTCTCTGCTTGTCATCGGGCCCGCCGCCTCTGGATGACAAAAGGGTGCGGATAACCGTAAGGTATCTCCGCGTATCATGGGTGCAGAATGACCAAACTTGGTCTCTGCTTGTCATCGGGCCCGCCGCCTCTGGATGACAAAAGGGTGCGCGTCACATGACCTCAGGGTCAGTATGACAAAGATTATGGGGCGGCCGACAAAAGCAAAGCTCTTGCTCCTACGTATCCTCCAATGAGGAAATCAGACCTACGTAGTTCTGGATAACTTGTGAGACTTGAAAAGTCTCCATCGGAAAATGCTGACATCTCCGGAAAGGGCGCAGATGACCACATTGGCCTCTGCTCGTCAATCACACTTGGGGTCACTGAATGACGAGGTGCGGATAACCGTAAGGTGTCTCCGCGGGCTACCAGCTCTTGAGTCATGGCAACAAAAGGCGGTGTGGTCGACAAAAGCGAGGCTCTTGCTCCTACGTATCCTCCAATGAGGAACTCAGACCTACGTAGTTCTGGATAACTTGTGAGATTTGAAAAAGTCTCGGTGTTTTCTCCACTAAAATGCAAACATGCTTTAGCAAAGAGACAAATATTCCAACTGATTTAGAGCAGCATATGCTTTTTTGAGTGAAAAACAATGCGTCTACCGGGGAAGGAGAGTCTGCTGATGAAATCTCCCATAACCATAAATGAGATTTTGGATGTTAGCATTTCGTTTCTAAATGACCATTTAGAGGAAACACTGGGTTCGACAAAAATAGAAGAAATCCACTCAAAGTGTATCAATCTCGCACAGGTAAGTGTTTCATCCTAATTCCGAACCATAGATATGTCATGACTTGACTTTGCAAATTATTTCCTATCAAATCAAAAATTACATGCGTGATCATGGGTCAATAGGGCTTCCCTTGGGAATGGGTTCTTTTGGTGGTTTTTTTTTTTTTTTTCGGCTTTTGTGTGTTTTTGGCTTTTGATTTTTCTGGCTTTTTCTTTTTCTGTTTTTTTTTTTTGTTTAGTGCGGGGCGAGAAAAAAAGGTCGCTAGCGCACGGGATTTTGGTTGGCAATCAAAGGGAGAAGACCATTTTAGGTTGTGGTTTCCTTTCCTTCTTCTTGTTCATTTGGTGACAATTCTGTATTGTTCAGATATTGTCTGGTCAAAAGACCTTTCTGCACATTTCTTCTAGTTCTTTGATCAAGAACTTTCTTTCCTTCTTTTTTACTTTCTCCCATTCTTTGGTTGGGAATTTTCTTTCTTTTCTTTTTGCTTTCTCCCACTCTTTGATTGGGAATTTCCTTTCTTTTCTTTTTTTGCTTTCTCTTTGATTGGAAATTTTCCTTCTTTTTTTTCTTTTTTGTTTTCGAGGGTAAGGATTGACATTCTCACCCTAGGTCAAGGTTTATGGTGAGTCAGGATTTTGGCTCAAGGTTTGTAGAATGGCTAGACATGATACATGTCGGGGTTTGGTTTGGTTCAAGGATAAAAAGGGATGCCCCACATTATTTCCATGACACAAATGCAAAAATGATGATTTGGAAATTTTATGCAAAACTGGTCATGCATGCACCTATGCGGACACTCAAGTGTCAAATCTTTATGGTCATGTGATGCTAGGGTTCAGGATTCATTTCCTCTATTTTAGTCAACCCAACGTTTCCAAAATATGTTCTTTTATCAATTTGTGCATTCATCCGAGTCCATTTCGGGCGTCTGGGAAAATCTTCACAGCATTCACCCTTCAGGTGTATACACAGTTTCCAAAAATTGGTTATGATCAATGAATTTTTTCAAAGAAAAGTTGGAAATCGTCTCTTTTCAAAAGCATGTTGGTTTTTCAGCTTGACAACTTATTTTTTCCTTTTTCTACCTTTTTCCTTACTTGCCCCTTTTTTTTCTTATTTGCTCTCTTTTTCCTTTTTTTTTCTTCATGAGGTATTTTGCTACCTAAACATGTGTATATTTTTGTGAGGTATCTTTGCTATATACATGCATATCCAAGGTATTTTTCTACCTAAACATACATATATATATTTTGTGAACTATTTTTGTTTACATACATGCATATCTGAGGTATCTTTCTACCTAAACATACATATATATATTTTGTGAACTATTTTTGTTTACATACATGCATATCTAAGGTATCTTTCTACCTAAACATACATATATATATTTTGTAAGGTATGACTACCTTTCGAGCTTGTGCTTGTTTTATTTAAATCCCCAGGATCATGAGCAACTAGGTGCGTCCTACTATAAAAAGTGATCAAATAACAAGCATAGATTCAAAAGGTACTAGGTTGCCTCCTAGTAGCGCTTCTTTAACGTCTTTAGCTGGACGCCTTATGACTTGTTAGTCACTGACCTAGTACTTTGCTTACCTTTGGCTTTGGACTTGGTCGCCTATTGGTCAGCCATGTGGTGTAGGCAACGCTCTAACTTTTTTGTGGATGAGCAGAGGTGAACTCTAAAGGTGGTGGCGGTGCGTCTATTTCCCGCTGCCGACCATCCCAATGCTGCTGTGGTGTTTCGCCCTGCGCCTGTCTGGGGCGCAGTACTTCTTGATGAAAGCTCGATTAGTAGGGGGCCTGATGCCCTTGCTGGAGGTGACAGGTACTCCGTAGAACTGACAGAGACCCGTAATTAGAGCTTGACAACTCCAAGACCCTGTTGGACTTCTTCGGGTCCACTTGGTGTCTTGCAGGTGCGATCCCTGCAAACAATTGATGAAATCAGAAATCAGTTGAGCGATGTGCATACTTACCTATGATGACATAACCTTGCCGGGGGGGTACGGGCATCCTGTAGGACTGATAGAGGCCCGTAACCAGAGCTTGAAACCCCAAGGCCCTGTTGGACTTTTCCGGGTCCACTGGGTGTCTTGTGGGTGCGATCCCTGCAAACAATAGATGGTATCAGAAATCAGTTGAACTATATGCATACTTACCCATGTCGGGACGACACAGACCAACTGATACTTTTGCAGGGGGAGATTGGCGTTGCGGTCGCTGGGCAGAATGTTGCTAAGTAGCAATGTCATCTATATCTGTGTAAGAGTGGTCATGTTGGTGCGCATGATCCGCACTCGTCTCTTTGCAGCGGCACGGGTGAAATCTTGCCCCGGTATGCATAGTAGCTGTGTGATAGCCTCCCTCTCTGGTTGTGCTCGCACAGTTGGCCCTCCTCCAATATCAGGGGTGGCCCAGGAACCGTTAAAAGGAAACTACTGGTCCCTTAACCGGGAGTGCAAGTCTCGGTTAAGCATTTAAGGACAGAGGACCTTAAATTATCTTAAGGTGTGGATATGGAGCCCACTGAAAGTGAGGACGCGTAGTCCTCTAAAGGCGAGGGCGTGTAGCCCTCTGAAGTTCAGGACGTGTCGCCTTTCGAAGGCGAGGGAGTGTAGTCCTATGATGGCAAGGACGTGCAATCCTCTGAAGGTGAGGGCATGCCCCCCTTTGAAAATGGGGAACATGTAGTCCTCTGATGCCGAGGACGTGTAGTCCTCTAAAGGTGAGGACGTGTAGTCCTCTGAAGGTGAGGGCATGTAGCCCTACAAAGGTGAAGGCACATGACCCTTTGACGGCGAGGACGTGTAGTCCTCTGAAGTTGAAGGTACATGACCCTTTGAAGGCGAGGACGTGTAGTCCTCTGAAGGTGAAGGTAACTAGTACCCAAGGTGAGGGCGTGTAGCCCTCTCAAGGCGAGGACTTATAGTCCTCTGGAGGTGAGGGCGTGCAGCCCTCTGGTGGTGAGGACGTGTAGTCCTCTCAAGGCAAGGACGTGTAGTCCTCTGACGGTGAGGGTAACTAGTACCCAAGGTGAGGGCGTGTAGCCCTCTCAAGGCGAGGACATGTAGTCCTCTAGAGGTGAGGGCGTGCAGCCCTCTGATGGTGAGGACGTGTAGTCCTCTCAACGGTGAGGGTAACTAGTACCCAAGATGAGGGCGTGTAGCCCTCTCAAGGCGAGGACGTGTAGTCCTCTGATGGTGAGGGCGTGCAGCCCTCTGATGGTGAGGGTAACTAGTACCCAAGGTGAGGACGTGTAGCCCTCTCAAGGCGAGGACATGTAGTCCTCTGATGGTGAGGGCGTGCAGCCCTCTGATGGTGAGGACGTGTAGTCCTCTCAAAGCGAGGACGTGTAGTCCTCTCAACGGTGAGGGTAACTAGTACCCAAGGTGAGGGCGTGTAGCCCTCTCAAGGCGAGGACATGTAGTCCTCTGGAGGTGAGGGCGTGCAGCCCTCTGATGGTGAGGACGTGTAGTCCTCTCAAGGCGAGGGCGTGTAGTCCTCTCAACGGTGAGGGTAACTAGTACCCAAGGTGAGGGCATGTAGCCCTCTCAAGGCGAGGACATGTAGTCCTCTGAAGGTGAGGGCGTGCAGCCCTCTGATGGTGAGGACATGTAGTCCTCTCAAGGCGAGGACGTGTAGTCCTCTCAACGGTGAGGGTAACTAGTACCCAAGGTGAGGGCATGTAGCCCTCTCAAGGCGAGGACATGTAGTCCTCTGAAGGTGAGGGCGTGCAGCCCTCTGATGGTGAGGACATGTAGTCCTCTCAAGGCGAGGACGTGTAGTCCTCTCAACGGTGAGGGTAACTAGTACCCAAGGTGAGGGCGTGTAGCCCTCTCAAGGCGAGGACATGTAGTCCTCTGAGGTGAGGGCGTGCAGCCCTCTGATGGTGAGGACGTGTAGTCCTCTCAAGGCGAGGACGTGTAGTCCTCTCAACGGTGAGGGTAACTAGTACCCAAGGTGAGGGCGTGTAGCCCTCTCAAGGCGAGGATATGTGGTCCTCTGAAGGTGAGGGCGTGCAGCCCTCTGTTGGCGAGGACGTATAGTCCTCTCAAGGCGAGGACGTGTAGTCCTCTCAAGGCGAGGACGTGTAGTCCTCTCAACGGTGAGGGTAACTAGTACCCAAGGTGAGGGCGTGTAGCCCTCTCAAGGCGAGGACATGTAGTCCTCTGGAGGTGAGGGCGTGCAGCCCTCTGATGGTGAGGACGTGTAGTCCTCTCAAGGCGAGGATATGTGGTCCTCTGAAGGTGAGGGCGTGCAGCCCTCTGTTGGCGAGGACGTGTAGTCCTCTCAAGGCGAGGACGTGTAGTCCTCTCAAGGCGAGGACGTGTAGTTCTCTCAACGGTGAGGGTAACTAGTACCCAAGGTGAGGGCGTGTAGCCCTCTCAAGGCGAGGACTTATAGTCCTCTGGAGGTGAGGGCGTGCAGCCCTCTGGTGGTGAGGACGTGTAGTCCTCTCAAGGCGAGGATATGTGGTCCTCTGAAGGCGAGGACGTGTAGTCCTCTCAACGGTGAGGGTAACTAGTACCCAAGGTGAGGGCGTGTAGCCCTCTCAAGGCGAGGACATGTAGTCCTCTGAAGGTGAGGGCGTGCAGCCCTCTGTTGGCGAGGACGTGAAGTCCTCTGATGGCGAGGACATGTAGTCCTCTGATGGCGAGGACATGTAGTCCTCTCAAGGCGAGGACGTGTAGTCCTCTAAAGGTGATAGGTACAAGTACCCAAGGGTCCACCCTTATGAGAAAGCAAGAGATCGACTCATCGAGAGGGCCGGTCATCCCAAATCCACAAGATTTGGACATTAGATGTAGGAAATCTATGCAGTTAACATAATTTTTGGGGATGCAGATGCATGCAACCTTTGTCGTGAAATTTTGGTAAATGCAGACTTCATATGAAACAATGCAATGTAATGGAAAGTTGTACAATGTTCATGACATTCTTTCCCTATTTTGTGATTTTGATTTTGATTTAATTTTTTTTTTTTTTGGAAAACACAGATTGACTGTCCTTTTGAAAGAGGTGATAATTCATGCAACCTCATCCTATCTTTTTGCAAATCTCTCCGGGAACTCCCTCAGAGTGTGTGTTCTGTTTGATTTAGTCACTTGACCGTTTTGGAGTGACGGCAATGGAGTCGTTTGATGTTCGATCAATCCATTGAAATCTTAGGGTTTGTCCCCCCCTTTTTTTTTGTTAAAAACCTCGATGGGTGAGAACTTTTGATCGGCCCCTATGTTCACTTGAGGCTCATGAACGATGCCCCTCATTGCCCCAGTGTAAGGCTTTGAGGTACCAATCGTTGTCTTTCGTCATGACCTTGTAGGAGGGAACCTATTGGGTGAGAACTTCTAATCTGCCCCTAGGTTCACTTGAGGCTCATGCACGGTGCCCCTCATTGCCCCAGTGTAAGGCTTTGAGGTACCAATCGTTGTCTTTCGTCATGGCCTTGTAGTGAGGAAGAATGAAAGAAGCAGTTGATTCTAAAAAGAATTTTCCAAGGACGAGAAATAGTTGAAGGATTCTTCAGCTGATGGATTTAAGCAAGATGTTTTGATGTCTTGATGATGCTAAAGGATCAAGTACTTCTAAGTTTTATTCAAGATAAGAATCCAAGAAAGTCAAGATATATGATCAAGTTGATTTCTAGAATCTTTTGGAAGAAGTTTCCAAATTGAAAAAACAAAAGGTTTGACCAAAGAATTCTATCATTTCAAATTGAGATTTGCTCTCCGGTAATCGATTACTAGCAGTTTGAAAATGTTTTAATTCAAATTTTTAAAACCTGTAATCGATTACATAAGTCTTGTAATTGATTACCAGAGGGGATTTTCAGAAAATAATTTCCAAGAGACATATCTATTCAAATGTTTTATGAATGGCCATTCAAATGTTTTAAAGAGAGTTTTCATTGCCCAAACAGTTTTATCCTCTCGAAAGATCAAGAGTTTTTCTGAACTGAAATGTCTTATCCTCTCAAAAAGATTCCTTGGTCAACCACTTGCTTATTCAATAAGGAATTTTTGATTGATCTTCATTTTACAATCTACCTCTTTTACGAGAGACCTCTTCTTCTCTTCTTCTTATTTCTGAAAAGGGATTAAGAGACCGTGGGTCTCTTGTTGTAGGGGATTTTTGAACACAAGGGAAGGGTTGTCTCTATGTGCTTTGTTAATCCGAAAAGAGAGAGTGAAAGTTTAATTGGGGAATAATATTCGTATCTTAATTCAATCCCCTCTTCTTCTCAAGGTAACTGAGGCCATTTGTCCAACATCCTATTCTTGATAACTCACTTCTCTCTAAAAAGACAAACTTTCCAGGATGATAAAATGAGGTCACATGAACGCCTTGAAAGCACAGTCAATCAAATGTTTTGTTTTTCTTTTTGAACACTTTTATTTTATTTTATTTTGAAACTTGTTTGTTTTGAACTTTACTCGTTTTTTTACGGCACCCCCACCAACGTGCAAGACGAGTAATCTCTGATTGAACGGTCTTGGAAGTCAACACTCAGGAGCGCAGGTTGCTTGAGCAAACAGACCAATGGCTTACACCCACATTCTGGTGAAAGTTGAATAAGCAAACATGCGTTTGTGAGAGGATGAGGGACAAAGATATCAACTTTATCCATTTCATTTAACATTGTAGCTGTGGTTTACAATAATGGCATAAACTTGGAAACCCTGATGAGTCATTAGGGCCACCTAACAACAGCTTTCAAAATTTCCCCATGTGTGGCATCTCTTGTCAATGTCAGGATTTACACGCAATTCTCCTCAAATTTCAGCCAGCCCGCATCAATTAGACCTTGCACCTTACGCTTCAGAGCCCTACAATGCTCAATGGAACGCCCCGGGGCTTCTCCGTGACAAGCACACGTTGCGTTCGAGTCGTATTCTCGGAGAAATGGAGGTTGATGAACCTTGGCTAGGGTTATGGCTACCATTGAATTATCAAGTAGATATGGGAGCAAGTCAGCATAGGACACTGGAATTGGGGTGAATTCTACAGGCTTTCTCGCTGCAAAATTCACTTCTTGGTTGGTGTTTTTGGTTTGTGCTAAAGGTGGTGTTCGTCATTGGAAGTGCGGTAGACAGACTTTGTGGTAGATTTAGGGATGGCCTTTGTGGATACCTGGGTGGTGGGTAAGGAGAAGGTTTGTTATTGGCTGAGTAAAGATATTGTTGGGTTGGTGGGAAACTTGGTCGTACAGGAATGGCAGTCACAGCATGGGTTTCTCCCTTATCCTCACCCTCTTTATTTGCCCCAGTTTTCTCAGTCGTCCTAGTAGGATGATCAAATTTGCCTCTTTTCGGACCCACATCGACCCTTTCACTGGCGAAGACCAAATCTGCAAAGCTTTGAGGGTGCGCAGCCCACCATCTTTTCATAGTGGAGTACCGATAATGTGTCTACCATCACGATTATCGTCTCCCTTTCCATTATTGGGGGTACCACCTGGGCCGCCAGATCCCTCCACCTTTTGGGCGTGTTCTTTGAAAGATCCACCCCCTTTTTTGCACATGTTCTGTAGTTGCATCCTATTCAGAACCATATCAAAATTGTACTGATACTGCCTAACGAAGGCAACCATTAGGTCCTTCCAAGAATGGACTCGGGAAGGTTCCAAGTTAGTGTACCAGGTAACAGCTACCCCAGTAAGACTTTCTTGGAAGGAATGTATCAACAATTCCTCATCTTTTGCGTATTCCCCCATCTTCTGACAATACATCTTTAGATGGTTCTTGAGACAAGTAGTCCCCTTGTACTTGTCAAAGTCCAGCACCTTGAACTTGGGAATGACCATGTTTGGGTATTAGGAACAACTCTTCTAGGTTAGCAAAGGCATAATCTTCACCTCCCTCAATGGCCCTGAGCCTTTCCTTTAGATGATCCGCCTTTCCCTTTTCGGCCATAGCAGGAGGGGCTCTTCCCACCGCAAAATGCAATGGTTGTGGTTGTGGGCGAAACTGAGGGCCCTCCAAAGTGTTTTCAAAGGGTATACCACCAACTGCTTGCCCTTCAGTGGCATATCCGAGCCAAGGCTCGAAGTCAGCTAGATTGTGGTGGGGAATTTCATGTGTCTCCCCCATGGTTTGAGAGATATGTGCCTGATGAGGTTTATTGGTTCTCAATGAGTATCGGAGTGGAGTTATTGAGATTTTCATTGAGAGTGTATGCCACATTGGGTGGTGTATAGTTGGGAGGCAAGCCATAGGATGGGAAGGCGTGCTCGTTTTGAATTTGCACATCATGGGGTCGTCCGTACTTCCCAAATCTTTGCCTACCATATTTGAGGTTGGATGATTCATTTGCTTGAGGCCAGATGGGAGCATCGGGTTCACCTTAGTGACAGCGCTAGTAGCGGCAACTATAACCGCATTGGCTTCCATTATCTTCTTCATGCTCATCATGGCCTCCATCATTGTGGCCATTTGCTCTTTCATGGCCTCCATGTCGGCCTTCATCTTCTCTTGCACCTCCTCTGCTTCATCCATTACTCTAGCTCTAGCACGAGTTCGGTAAGGGCATCGTAAAGCGTGTCCTTTTCTTTTTTATAACAATGATTAAGTTCATTTTATTTTATTTTATTTTATTTTTCAAGGAAAGAATGCAATGAGCAATGCAACCAATGAAAAGCATGGATGTATGCGAATGATGTACAGTTGAAGTATTGCGAATTTTTACGCAGGATATGGGGTTGAATCAATTTAGATTTTCAACATGATCCATGACATCTTTGTCAAGGTGAAACTGGAAGTAACAAGGACATCAACAATCCTAAATATGTTTGGCAGTAGACGAAGCAGTGATGTGACTCGATTCATCTTTTGCCCCAATTTTGCAAGACGGTTACTTCCATATTTCAACTTGACTTGATGAACCTTTTTGTAAAAGCATGAGCTCGGTTCAACCCTATAATCCAAGGAATGGCAATTCTGATCGCCAATACTTCAACAACATCTCATAGGGATGAATGACTCGGGCATACTTTAAGCTTATGCACGGAAAATGTAATTATGAAATTGACATGCCCGAAGAAACACCATTTCCTAGTTAACCATGCATTAGGTACCATGTTCAATTATTTTGTTTTTAAGTGAAACGGGTTTATGATCCCAACATGGTTGGCTCGTGGTGCCTAACACATGAAACTAAGAATGTAGTGTGAAGTTTCACGCTCCCCCCTTTTTTTGTTTTTGTTTTGTAGAGGAAAACGCAAGGATGAGCAAACATGAAAACAAATGGTATGCAATTTTGCAGACCAAAAAGTTTGTTGAACGCATATGCATGATGATGCCATGACCATGCAAAATGTGAGGCTGGAATATGATAACGGACAAATGCAGGATATGTCCATTATGATGTTATGAAGAGATGCTTATGCGATGCATGATATGAATGCATTTTACGGACACGAGAGCCCGGAAAATTATCTCTTCTTACTTGCGCATTTGGGGGGCGCAGTGCCCCATGTGTACAATTAAGAAGGTGAGATGGACCTTCCGGCTTCCCGTGACAAAGGACGAGACCAACATACAATGCATGCTAGAGATAAAATGTAGGAGTGATTTGATTTGCACAAGCTTTTTGGAGTAGAAACATGGGACCAACATTTTATTTCAAAAAAGAAGTCGTATCCAGTCAAGGTCTGAGAGACCATACAAGTTTCCTAACGATTTCTAATTATGTGGGCCATTAAGTCTATCATATGCTGACAATAGCCGAGAAGCCCATGAATCTCTTCGGGGGCGGAGTAGGTGTCTGCCATCGCCTTGGCCTTGGCTAACAATCGGGGAAGTTCTTGACTCCCGTTCAAGGTAAGAGCAAACCGATCCATCCACATGGTTGCCTCTTGGTGTAAAGAGTCGATCACCCTTCCTCTAGCCTCTTTTTCCGCATACACTTGAGCATACTCATCCGCGATTCTATGCTCGTGGGCCGTGGCTAGACCTAACTCTTCTTGGTACTTGGCGATGATAGCTAACATGTTGGCCTCTGTCTCGCATAAACGCTGAGACAAGCTTCTTTTGGACCTTGAACAAGCAATCAACTCCTCTTTCAGAACCATGCTATGTGCTCGCGACTGGTCCCTTTCTTCCCTTCGCAACTTGAGTTCACTATCGCTACCCCATAGAGCTCCGCGAAATTTGTTCCGGCCATACTCTTCCTTGCGAGCCCTCTTGGTCTCTTGTTCAAGGGCTCTTGCGGTAATTGCATTCTCTTCCCGTAACCCGGCACACTCCTTCCGAACGTGTGTAGCAGCCAACTTGAACTTCTCCTTGGCGAGTTTTGCCTTTCCTAACTCGCTCTTGAGAGCTTGGACTTCTTCGTCCTCTTCCGGTGCTTCAAAATTCTCTTCGCTGACGACTTTTAACTTGGCGAGCCAATCTAAACCTCGTATGCGAACTTTCAGCCATTCGTGGTACCCACCAATGATGCCATTACGAATGCCTCTAAGCTCTTGATCTTTCCTTAACGGGGTTTCCCATGCCTTATGGATTCTTTGTATAGTCTTGGAATTCTGTGCGCCGAGATCCCTCACAAGGAAAGGAGACATGCTTTCTTCCGTCGGTGCTCCCCTCATGGGGTACCCTAGTTGCCTTATAGCGAGCATGGGATTGTAATTAATACAACCCCTCGTTCCTACCAGCGGAATGTTTGGGTACATTCCACATGAGAAAAGGACTCCTTCTTTTCCTTTCTTCCATCGGGGGAACCAACTGATTGTTCTACCTCCTATCCCGGCCAAGAGCTGGTCCCAATCCATTCTCCTCTTTTCAGTACACGAGCGATGGCTCAGGAGCGGACATGGATGTCTTGTGTCTTGTTGGAACAAGTGTGAAACCAACCAAACACAGAGGGCGGGTAAGCAACAGATGATCCGTGCGCTACTCTTCTCGCATCTTCGGTCAAATGTATCAAATAGATCTGCCAAGACGGCTACCACCGGACTTTCCTTGCTATGGTGGTAGGCAAGGAAAGCGTCGATTGCTGCTAGGTCTACCAAACCATCCACATTTGGAAAGAGGACAACCCCGAAAATTAGCAAAGCTAACACATCCATAAACGGGACCCAGTCTCCTTGATTGGCCATACCCCTTGCCTTGTCTTCTAGGTACTTCCGTGGTAGGCCCGCTATGCCGTTCCGAGTCTGTTTTATGCGGTCCAAACCTCTTGCTGAATCCTTGACCACTATTGCAATTCTGCTCAAAGAGGGGAGACACCCGGATGAAAGATATGGTTTTCTTCCCCCGAGAGGACATCCTAGAATTTCCTCAAATTCTTCAATGGTTGGTACTAATTGGAAGTCTCCGAATGTGAAGCATCTCAAAGGCTGGTCGTAGTATTGGGTGAGTGATGCAATGGCTTCTATGGATACCTCTGCTACGGTTAACTCTAAGATCTTTCCGTAAGTCTTGCGGAAAGCTTGCATTTGGAGAGGTTCCATCAACCGCCCTAATTCCTTGATGCTGGTGGTATCTGGGCTTTTGACCTTGACTTGGTAGAACCTCTTACCGGTTTGATTTGTTCCCATGCTTACTAAAGTGAGATAAAAGCTGGTTGAAATCAAAACTCCGATATCTCATGGGTGGAATGGATGAATGCATGATGGAATGCATATGACACAGATGCAATCTAGGAATGCGGGGGTCCGGGGAATCTGTCCCCTTCTTAGATACGACGTCTAGGGGTAGCGAAATGCCCCAACGCACGTTTTTAAGAAGGCGACACGGACCCTCCGTTGGTTTGTTTACAGTAGGGATCAAGACAGAACCCATATGCAATGCCTATGCAAAAGACACAATGCGGGAATGTGCACAGTATGACAATATTTACCGAACATAAGCAAAAGGGTATATGATACTCATGCATGGCAGTGTGAAAAATGGCACGCAGCGTGTTTGCTTCGTGCCCCTATTTAAGGGACCTATAAGGGAGAGAACTAACTAGGCTTTTAGCAATAATCCCCAAGGTAGTTATATCTCTCTTGATGGTTTCTAGAGGTATCATCCCCTTTGAAGAACATATTGTAGCAGTAGGGACTACTAGCAACAATAGGTTTTCAAAGAGAAAAGCTCTAGATGAGGGTTCACTGTAATCAAGCAAGTCGGAGACCTAGCATGATCACAGATTCACCTCCACTCCTTATGCTCCCATGAACCCGGGTATAGGGCCCTTTTTCACTCACAGTGTGTGCAAATAGTGTTGGTGTTTGTGTGCATCAAAATGAATAAATATTTACTTCATGCATACATTTAAAACGCACTAAAAGCAACGAAGAGTTTATATACACAAGAACATAATGAAAGGAAACCAACAAAGGAGAAAGTCATGATAAAACATTGCACAAGATTAAATGGCCTAACTCTCTAAAAACAGTCCCCAGTGGAGTCGCCAACTGTCGCAACCTACCCTTCGGCGGGAGGGCGACGCGTGACTCGCGGGATGCGTGTTCCACGAAAGGAATACGCGCGGAGTCGCCACCAACGTTTATTTGAGGAAAACGTCGGAAAAACCGGAAAAGACGCGATCTACGAACTTTTTAGTGAAAAGGTTCGGGAGTTGTATTTACGCACGGGGAAGGTATTAGCACCCCACACGCCCGTCCCAAAGGACGGCAGCCTTTAATCGAATGTGCAAACATGACTTTGATTTTTTTATGTTCCCTTTTACGTTCTTATATCCTTTATACCCTTTTTATATTTTTTCCTTTTTTGTGGTCGACAAGGGTGTTTCCCTTTGCTCCTACGTATTCCTCAATTTGGGATGAGAAAATCAGACCTACGTAGTTCTTTTGGAACAAAGTGTTTGGTTAAGTTGTTTTTGTCTTTTTTGCAAAATATGTTTTTATTGAACAAAAGGTCATTTAAGGTGTTGAACCATTAAATGGTCTTTTGATTTTGAAAGGGGAGAAACGTTAAGGCATTGGACCATTAACGATCTCTTGTTTTTGAAAGGAGAGAAACGTTAAGGCATTGGACCATTAACGATCTCTTGGGGTGGTCGACAAAAGCGGGGCTTTTGCTCCTACGTATCCTCAATGAGGAACTCAGACCTACGTAGTTCTTTCTTATCAAGTGATTCTCTTTTTGCTTAAGAGGTGATCATCTTAAGGCATTGGACCTTAAAAATGACCCATTTTACTTAGTGAGAAATTGAAATGACAAACTTCAAAAGCCTATTTTTGTGGACGAGCTTGACTAGGCGAGTTGATTTTAGCCTTAGTTTCACTTTAGTTATTAATCAATTCGATTAAGAATGAGAAATCCCAAAGAGAAAACGTCCGATTGATTTTCCGCTTTATTTGGCTAAAAGATGTTTTTTTGATTATTATATTATTTTTTACCTCTTTTTGATTTCCAACGTGGTTACGGCACGACCGAACGGTCGGAATTTATTTTAACCGAAGTTAATGGATAATACAATTCAAACGTTCGGTGGAAATTTATTTTATTTTTAAGTTAAGCGAGAAACGACTTAAGTAAAATGGCTTAAGCACGTCAACAGGGGGTATAAAAAGTAAACAAAACGAGAATAAAAATGCACGAAACACAATGTGGACCACTACGGGTACATAGAATGAATCGAAAAGCTTGGTTCGAGGTACTTACCCGTTGAAGATCGAAGAACGATGAAGAACGAATGAAGAACGTCGAAGAACGGTTCAAACCTTTGCGAGATTCCTCACGGAAAACGTTATGGAAACGTTTCGGAAGCGCCTCGGCTTAGATTTTCTTCACGGAAATAATTTTTCCAAGCAAATTCGAAAGAGAGAGAAGTGCCTAAGGGGCTGGACCCCTTCCTTCTTCATTTCCTCCCCTATTTATAGCAAAATAGGGGAGGTGGTTGCCGCCCAGCTCGCCCAGGCGAGCTCAGCTCGCCCAGGCGAGCTCAGCTCGCCCAGGCGAGCAGGGTTGCTTCCTCCAGAAGCAACCGCCTTCTGGAGGAATCTTCTGGAGGGCCCAAGTGGGCCTGGGTGCTATTTGCACCCCCATTTTTACTAAGTACACCCCCTCTGCTGTTTTTTGGTAATTCTTTTTTCGTAAAGTTACGGAAACTTACGAATTTCGTAACGATACTTGTTTTCTTTCCGTAATGTTACGGAACCTTGCGGATTACATAATCATCCCCTTTTTGACTTACGGAATGTTACGGAACCTCACTTAATTATGCAACGATGCTTCCATTTGATTTCCGGTGTGTCACGGAAACTTACGGATTGCGCATCAATATTTTTTTGGTTTTTTGGGCATGTCCTGGAATTTCACAAATTGCCTAATGATGGGTGCCAAGCACCTCACGAGGACCAAAGAATGGTCGCACGTCATCAAGCAAAGGTCCCCGGACGAAATTAGGGTATGACAGGAGTTTTCATTGCCCAAAAAGTTTTATCCTCTTAAAAGATTAAGAGTTTTTCTAAACTGAAATGTTTTATCCTCTCAAAAAGATTCCTTGGTCAACCACTTGCATATTCAATAAGGAATTTTGATTGATCTTTATTGTACAAGCTATCTCTTTTAAGAGAGATATCTTCTTCTCTTCTTCTTATTTCTGAAAAGGGATTAAGAGACCGTGGGTCTCTTGTTGTAGAGGATTCCTGAACACAAGAGAAGGGTTGTCCCTGTGTGCATTGTTAATCCGAAAAGAGAGAGTGAAAGTTTAATTGGGGCATAGTCTTTGTATCTTAATTCAATCCCCTCTTTTTCTTAAGGTAACTGAGGCCATTTGTCCAACATCCTATTCTTGATAACTTACTTTTCTCTAAAAAGACAAACTTTCCAGAATGAGGTCATATGAACGTCTGGAAAACACAGTCAATCAAATGTTTTCCTTTTCTTTTTGAACCCCTTTTTTTATTTTGAAACTTATTTGTTTTGAACTTTACTCGTTGTTTTACGGCACCCCCACCAACGTGCAAGACGAGTAATCTCTGATTGAACGGTCTTGGAAGTACAAACTCAAGAGCACAGGTCGCTTGAACAAACAGACCAATGGCTTGCACTTGAAAATTATGATGAGTCATTAGAGACATCTAACAACAGCTTTCAAAATTGCCCCATGTGTGGCATCTCTTGTCAATGTCGGTATTTACACGCGTCAATTAGACCTTGCACCTTACGCTTCAGGCCCCTACAATGCTCAATGGAATGCCCCGGGGCTTCTCCATGACAAGCACACGTTGCGTTCGAGTCGTATTCTCGGAGAAATGGAGGTTGATGAACCTTGGTTGGGGTTATGGCTACCATTGAATTATCAAATAGATATGGGAGCAAGTCATCATAGGACACTAGAATTGGGGTGGATTCTAAGGCTTTCTCGCTGCAAAATTCATTTCTTGGTTGGTGTTTTGGTTTACGCTAAAGGTGGTGTTTGTCATTGGAAGTGCGGTAGGTAGGCTTTGTGGTTGATTTTAGGGATGGCCTTTGTGGATAACTGGGTGGTGGGTAAGGAGAAGGTTTGTTATTGGCTGAGTAATGACATTGTTGGGTTAGTGGGAAACTTGGCTGTATTGGAATGGCAGTCACAGCACAGGCTTCTCCTTCATCCTCACCCTCTTCATTTGCCCCAGTTTTCTCATTCGTCCAAGCAGAGTGACAAAATTTTCCTTTTTTCAGACCCACATCGATCCTTTCACTGGCAAAGACCAAATCCGCAAAGCTTTGAAGGTGCGTAGCCCACCATTTTCCATAGTAGAATACTGGTAATGTGTCTACTATCATTGTCATCGTTTTTTCGTCATTGAGGTGCCACTTGAGCTGCCAGGTTCTCCACCTTTGGGCGTATTCTTTGAAAGATCGGTGCCCCCTTTTTTGCACATATTTTGTAGTTGCATCCTATCCGAAGCCATTATACCGACACTGCCTAACGAAGGCAACCATTAGGTCCTCCCAGGAATGGACTCGGGAAGGTTCCAAGTTAGTGTACCAGGTAACAACTACCCCAGTAAGACTTTCTTGGAAGGAATGTATCAACAATTCCTCATCTTTTGCGTATGCCCCCATCTTCTGACAATACATCTTTAGATGGTTCTTGGGGCAAGTAATCCCCTTGTACTTGTCAAAGTCCAGCACCTTGAACTTGGGAGGGGTGATGATATTGGGTTCTAGGAACAACTTTTTTAGGTTAGCAAAGGCATAATCTTCACCTCCTTCAATGGCCTTGAGCCTTTCCTCTAGATGATCCAACTTTCCCATTTCTGCCATAGCATGAGGGTTTTTACTTGTGGTGGAATGCAAGAGGTGTAGCTGGGGGTGATACTGAGGGCCTTCCGAAGTGTTTTCAAGGGGTATACCATCAACTGCTTGCCCTTCAGTGGCATATCCGAGCCAAGGCTCGAAGTCAGCTAGATTGTGATGGGGAATTTCATGTGTCTCCCCCACGGTTTAAGAGACATGTGCATGATCAGTTTGGGGTTGTTGGCTCTCAATGGGTATAGGAGTGGAGTTATTGACATTCTTGTTGGGAGTGTACGCCACATTGGGTGGCGTATAGTTGGGAGGCAAGCCATATGGTGGGAAGGCATGCTTGTTTTGCGCATAATGGGGGCCGCCCCTACTTCCCAAATCTTTGCCTACCATAGCTGAGGTTGGATGATTCATTGATGCCGGATGGGGACGTCGGGTTCACCTTAGCAACAACGCTGGTAGCGGCAATTGCAACCGCATTGGCTTCCATTATCTTCTTCACGCTCATCATGGCCTCCATCATTGCGGCCATTTGCTCTTTCATGGCCTCCATGTCGGCCTCCATCTACTCTTGTACCTCCTCCGCTTTACCCATTACTCTAGCTCTAGCACAGGTTCGGTGAGGGCACCGTAAAGCATGTTTTTTTTCCTTTTTTATAACAATGATTAGGTTCTCTTTTTTTTCAAAGGAAAGAATGCAATGAGCAATGCAACCAATGAACAACATGGATGTATGCGAATGATGCACAGTTGAAGTATTGCGAATTTGTACACTGGATATGGGGTTGAATCAATTTAGATTTTCAACATGGTCCATGACATCTTTGTCAAGGTGAAGCTGGAAGTAACAAGGATATCAACAATCCTAAACGTGTTTGGCAGTAGACGAAGCAATGATGTAACACGATCCATCTTTTGCCCCAATTTTTGCAAGATGGTTACTTCCATGCTTCAACTTGACTCGATGAACCTTTTTGTAAAAGCACGAGCTTGGTTCAACCCCATAACCCAGGGAATGGCAATTTTGATTGCCAATACTTCATCAACATTTCATAGGGATGAAAGACTCGGGAATATGCATGCTATGCATGGGAAATGTAATTATGAGATTGAGATGTCCAAAGGAACATCCTTTCTTAGTTAACCATGCATTAGGTACCATGCTCAATCATTTTGTTTTGTTGTTTGTGTTTTTTTTTTTTAGAAATGGGTTTATGATCCCAACATGGTTGGCTCATGGTACCTAACACATGCAACTAAGAATGCATCATGAATTTTCATGCTTCCCTTTTTTTTTGTTTTTGTTTTGTAGAGGAAAATACAAGGATCATGTATGAGCAAACATGTAGAACAAAAAGTATGTTGAACACATATGCATGATGATGCAATGACTCATGCAAAATGGGAATGTGATAACGGACAAATGCAGGAACGATATGTTCATTATGATGCTGAAGAGATGTTTATGCGGTGCATGATATGAATGCATTTACGGATACGAGAGCCCGGAAAATTATCCCTCCTTATTGCGCATTTAGGGGCACAGTGCCCCATGTGTGCAGTTAAGAGGACGATATGGATCTTCCGGCTTCCCATGACAAAAGACGAGACCCACATACAACGCATGTGTGACGGTATGATGCAGATGCGCATGCATGAAACGGAAAGAAAACAACACAAAGGGGTAATTCACACATACGAGATTGCAGAGATCCAACTTTAATGCTACGTTTTGGGCATGATGGCGCCTCAACGTAGTACTAAAAAGGTTACGTATTACTCTAAAGAAACCAAAAAAATGAATGAGAACGAATGGCACGGAGCGTGTTTGCTCTTTGCCCCTATTTGGGAACCTATAGGACAATATCTAGGGGTCTCTAATAACTACTCCCCAACAATTCATAACTCACATGGTTGTTTTCTAGAGGTATCATCACTCAAGATAATAATATTGTGGCGGTATGGAATACCAGCGACAACAGATTATAAAGAGAGAAAGCTCTAGACGAAGTTTCATTATTATCAAGCAAGTCGGAGACCTAGCATGATGATAGATTCACCTCCACTCCTTAAATTCCCATGAACCCGGGTATAGGGCCCCTTTTTTACTCAAACCCGTGGGTGCTTAGAATGCAGTGTAAAGAATGCGAAATAGACAACAATTATTTACATTTTACACAGTTCAACAAATACACACATGAAGTTTCACAAATCCACAATTCCTTAAAATAGGCCTAACTCACAAAAATAGTCCCCAGTGGAGTCGCCAACTGTCGCAACGTGCCCTTCGCGGGCGAGCGAGGGCGAGGCTCACGGGTGCACTTTCCAAAGGAGGAAAGATGCGCGGAGTCGCCACCAACGTTTATTTGTGGAAAACATCGGAAAAACCAAAGGAAATCGGTCAAAATGAAAATTCTAAGTTCGGGAGTTATATTTAAGCTTGAGGAAGGTATTAGCACCTCTCACATTTGTCTCGAAGGACAACAGTCTATTTTTTAGAATTGTGGAATTGTGTTATCTTAACTTTTATTTCTTTTTATTTTTTGAGGTCGACAAAAGCGGGGCTCTTGCTCCTACGTACCCTCCATCAAAGAGGAAATCAGACCTACGTAGTTCTTCCTTATGCGTGAATCAAGTGGTTCTTTTTTACTTGAAAGGTGATCATTTTAAGGCGTTGGACCTTAAAAGTGATCCATTTTACTTGGTAAGAAACAGAAATGATAAACTTTCAAAATCCTATTTTTGTGGACGAGCTTGACTAGGCGAGTTGATTTTAGCCTTAGTTTCACTTTAGTTATTAGTCAATTCAATTAAGAATGAGAAATCCCAAAGAGAAAACGTCTGATTGATCTTTCGCTTTTATTTTACTAAAAGGCATTTTTTTATTATTATATTATTATTTTACCTCTTTTTGATTTCCAACGTGGTTACGGCACGACCGAACGGTCGGAATTCATTTTAACCAAAATTAACGGATGATACAATTCAAACGATCGGTGGAAATTTATTTTATTTTTAGATTAGGCGAGAAATGACATAAATAAATGGCTTAAGCACGTCAAAAGGGGGAATAAAAAGCAAATGAAAACGAGAATAAAAATACATGAAACAAAATGTGGACCACCACGGGTACATAGAATGAATTGAAAAGCTTGGTTTGAGGTACTTACCCGTTGAAGACTGAAGAAAACGAAGAACGAACGATGAATCTTGAAGAACGGTCGAGAATCTTCGCGTAATTTCTCACGGAAACGTTACGGAAGCGCCTCAGCTTGGATTTTCTTCACGGAAATAATTTTCCTCAGCAATTTCGAGAGAGAAAGAAGTACCTAAGGGGCTAAACCCTTTTCTTCTTCACTTCTCCCCCTATTTATAGCAAAATAGGGGAGAAGCTTGCCGCCCAGCTCGCCCAGGCGAGCAAGGTTGCTTCCTCCAGAAGCAACAGCCTTCTGGAGGAATCTTCTGGAGGGCCCAAGTGGGCCTGGTTGCTATTTGCACCCCTTTTTTTACTAAGTGCACCCCCCTTCTATTTTTTTGGTAATCTTTTTCCGTAACGTTACGAAACTTTACGAATTTCGTAATGATACTTATTTTCCTTCCACAAGGTTACGAATCCTTACGGATTATGTATTTACTCTTTTTTAGTTTTTCTTGAAGGAGTTACGGAAACTTGCGGATTACGCAAAAACACCTCTTTTCGATTTCTGTCACATTACGGAATTTCACGGATTGCGCAAGCCTGCTTCCTTTTGATTTTTGACAGGCCTCGGGACTTCATTCATTGTGCAACCAAGGACGCCAAGTGTCTCGAAGCGGCCAATCAAAGGTTGTATATCCTCAAATAATAATCCCCGGACGAAATTAGGGTATGACATGGGGCAACACCGTATTCCTTAGTTTATGGGATGGAAGCAGTACTCCCGTTTGAGGTGGAAGTTCCTTCTCAGAGGATAATAGCAGAATCCGGCCTAGAAGAGTCGGAATGGGCTCAAGCACGCTACGACCAACTCAACCTCATTGAAGGTAAGCGTTTGACAGCCATGAGCCATGGGCGTCTGTATCAACGAAGAGTAAAGAACGCATTCGATAAGAAGGTACGTCCGCGCAAGTTAAATGAGGGGGACCTCGTGCTGAAAAAGATGTCCCACGCAGTTAAGGATGATCGAGGCAAGTGGGCCCCGAATTATGAAGGACCTTTCGTGGTGAAAAGAGCTTTTTCTGGGGGTGCTCTGATACTCACCAACATGGATGGCGAGGAGCTGCCCTTGCCCGTGAACTCCGATGTAGTTAAACGATATTACGCTTGAGTCTGGGGCAATCAAGAGGACCGCTGCATGTTTTTATTTCTCATTTTTTCTCGTTCTTCTTGGTTTCCTCTAGGGATTCCCATTCACTGTATTTGTCTCGCTTCTTTGAAAAGAAAAGATGGGCGAGGTTTCAGTCCTCCCTTTGGTTTCAAACCTTGTGTTTTAGATTTGTTATAACTTGAGCCCTCTTCGCTCGGTGTATGGGGTGCCCCAAACGCTTATCTAAAATTGAATCTAACCAGCCTTCACTAAAAAAGTTATCGCATAAGGAACATACATGCACATACACATGCATATTTTGTGGTAACAGGGGCAGGGCCTTCTTAGGTCACGGTTAGAAGTCGAGACAAGTTGACTGCGAAAATCAACCAAGGTAAGACGATGGCCGGACACGATTGGCCATTGGATTTTTTGTTTCCTACTTACAAGTACATAGGGACGGATGCAAGTGGGGATAGGGTCACGACTGACCGATCGTTGCCCCTTCCCGGCGCTAAACAAGCAGGGAACGTCGCTGCAAGGCAGCCCAGTATCCTTTGCATTCGCAATTTCTTTTACTATTGTTGTTTTAAATAAGTAATCGACACCTAATGCTGATTTAAGTAGGTTCAAGTGGGCAAACGCTAACCCATAAGGAAGGAGGAGACATGGTTAATGTTCCCCTCAAAAAAAAAAAGTATAGGTTAGCTCGCCTGGGCGAGCAACCCCTGTACGAAAATATAAAGGGGTGGAGGGGGAACGTTTTCTTCACCCAAAACTCTTCCCCCTTACTTCAAAAACCCCCAAGCTCACGAGAACTACGAGAACAGCAGCCCCCAAGCTTCCATTGTTGAGTTTTTGCTTCCCTTTTCACGCTTTAATTCACTCCCCACAAGTAAGTGCAATTTCCCTTGGTTATTTGGCTCTCCATTGATGTGTTTTGGTGCTTTAGTTGCTCATTTTTTGCAAAATTCGTGAAGCAATTTGCACCTGAAATCCATGCTTGTTTTGTGGAGTTGAGGATTTGAATGAGAAGGCCTTAGGCCTATGTTGTATTCTGAAGCAATGGGGCATGCCACATTGCCTCCATCTCTTGCAATTTATGTCCAAACATACGCCTATCAAGTGCTTGGTGAAATGCCCCAATGATATATGAATATGATTTTGCAAAATTGGGATGGTGGGGCTGTTTTATGTATGTAGAGACAGCATAGGAAAGTCGAAATAGACGCCCAAATGCAATCCCAAGCTTAGGAACCCAAACTTTTTAGCTTCAATGCAAGAAAACATACTCATGACTAGGAACCCAAAATTTGGTTTTAAAATTAGAAAAGCATGAAAATAGGGACTTGCTTGTAAGAATTCGGGCTGCCCCATGATTGGTACTTTGCACCTAAGTAACGTGGGAAATGCTTTTCAATGGTATGTAGATATATGTGTAAATATAAGGGTCATAAAATTCCTCGCCAAGTATGAATAATTGTTTTCTTAAATGAATGTATGATAGCGTGGAATGCCTTTTTGAATGCAAATATGTGCAGGATGTAATTAGCTTTCCAATATGCATATAAATAAATATGAGTGAAACAGTAAAAATTTGTATGGTGTACTTCAAATGTATGTAAGTAGTTTGTGATAGCAAATGTTCAGGATATAAATTAGGTGTAAAGTTTGACGCAACACTTTGAGCATGAAAGTGTGTTTTCTTTTTCAGAATGTATATAGGTGTATGGCAATTAGAATATATTAGATGTTCTTGTATGTTGACATGGGTAATAGGATATTTTCTACACGTGCGCGTGTGCATAAATGGATTACATGAGTTTGGTCTACATCAGAGGGGTTAGCACGACATTTTTGCGTTAATATAAGCATTATCTTGTAAAACTAACTTCCAAATGTTTGTTCTCGCAGGAGATGGCCCCGAGGAAACTTGCCTCAAAGAGATCCAGGAAGGATAAAGCGGCCGAAGGAACTAGTTCCGCTCCCGAGTATGATAGTCACCGCTTTAGGAGCGTTGAACACCAGCAACTCTTCGAGGCCATTAAGGGATGGTCATTTCTCTGGGAGCGACGCGTCCAGCTCAGGGACGATGAGTATACCGATTTCCAGGAGGAGATAGTTCGCCGGCGGTGGGCATCACTGGCACCCCCATGGCCAAGTTCGATCCAGACATAGTCCTCGAATTTTATGCCAATGCTTGGCCTACAGAGGAGGGCGTGCGAGATATGAGGTCCTGGGTGAGGGGTCAGTGGATCCCGTTTGATGCAGATGCTATCGGCCAATTCCTGGGATATCCTTTAGTGCTGGAAGAGGGTCAGGAGTGCGAGTATGGCCAGAGGAGGAACCGGTCCGATGGGTTCGATGAGGAGGCCATCGCCCATTTGCTATGTATACCGGGGCAGGATTTTCCCCGGACTGTTGCCGGGAGATGGGTGCGGATCATGCGCACCAACATGACCACCCTGACTCAGATCTGGATGACTTTGCTGCTCAGCAACATCCAGCCCAGCGACCATAATTCCAACCTCCCCCTGCCGAAGTGTCAGCTGGTGTACGCCATCCTAACGCGGATGAGCATTCATGTGGCTCAATTAATCGCTAATGCCATCTATCTATTTGCAGGTATGGTGCCTACCAGGCACCCTCTGGACCCGGATAAGTCCAACAGGGCCCTGGGATTTCCCGCCTTGATCACAGGACTCTGCCAGTCGTTCGGAGTCCCCGTTGCACCAAGCAAGGTGATTCGGCCGCCCATCACCCAAGCTTTTATTGAGAAGTATTGCACACAGAGACAGGCCCAGGGGGATGCTCCGCAGGCCGCAGACGCGCCGCCACCTCATCAGGCTGGTCCAGCCGAATCGTTCGATACGGAGCAGTATTTGCGACATTTGGTTCGCCAGCAGGCGGCCAACCACCGGGCTCATGTACAAACTCGTGATTGTCTTTACCAGATGAGCCTCAGGCTGCAGAGCCAGGGTTTTACTTCTTTTCCGTGCCCTACTCCGGACCAGTTCAGGGCAGAGGTCGCATGGCCTGGAGATTGGCCTGAGGCCCGGGCAGGAGAGGCGCCAGCAGAGGCACCAGCAGAGGCTCCCGACGAGGCAGATGAGGCCCGCGAGGACGAGGAGATGACCGATTTACTTGATTTCTTAGGAGTAAGCGGGGCCACATGATTTGGAGATCCCTTGATCCATATATCTTTTTGTTTCTATTTTTCCTGTTATATATTTTTGTTTGACTAAGGGACTAACGCTTGTTTCATGTTTTGACTTTTGTTTTTGTACATACATATCGTTTGAGTTGTTACGTCGATACTTGTTTCATTGTTGTCAATAATGTTTGTTGAAATGCCGGGACCGTCTAGAGTTTTTCATTTAGGAATGTCGTCCTAAAAAATAAAATGAACCAAAAATCCTAATAAAAAGAAAGAAGCGTTGTGAATAAAATGTCTACGTATACAAAGAAAAAGGAAAGTGTGTATAAAAGGATTTTTTTGTGTGTAAATGATGCGTGGAAAGGAATTCTTGTGTGTGTGAGCAACGAGTGTATATGAAGAAACTTTTGTATGAACCATAAGTGTGTGTTGGGAAAAATGAAAAAATCTTTGAACGTAAATAGGGTTTGAATATAGACCATGTGACGTAAAGAGAAAGGGTTCCAATGCGTGTACAGAAAAAGTTTGTCATGTATAAGAATGTAGATGTACGAAGAAAAATTTCTTCATAGAGGACCATAGGTGTATAATTTTGTGAATATATAAAAATGAAACAAAAAGGAAAAAGAAAGAAAGACCGCGAAGGTCGACATGTTATAGTTAAGAAGTATAAATCATTCGTAAAGAGCAAACGTATCTTCTGGATACAAGGGACTGATGCTAAGAGTTTATTTTCTGGAATAAATTGAGATAAGAATGGATGAATTCATTGAACTGATGAAAGAACATAACTTGGAAACATTGGGTCTGTCTGTGTAAATTCCCAACCGTAGTATCACAATGCCATAAATGGGATGCTTGAGTGCCCACCTGGCTGTAGCCATGACTAATTTTTCACGTTGTTTTCAAATCATCATTGTCACGCGTGCCTTATGGAATAATATGGATGTTCGGCCCGAAATTGACACCTTGACACCCAAATTTGTTTCGCCCCAGATACCAAGATTGGGGTTCCCACGATAAAAGACCCCATTGAGACACAACCTTAGACCTTGTTGAACCTTGGCCTATAAAAAAACGGAATCCTCATCCTTTCCCCCGAAGCAAAGGACAACGGAATCTCCTCAAGGGAAAGCGAATAAAATGCTAAAACCCGATTTCCCAAAGAAAGGGGTGGAAAAGGAGAAAATAGAAAGAAAGAAAAGAAAAAGATGAAAATAAAGAAAAGAACAATAAAAAAGAAAGAGAAAGAATGATTCCTGGCCGAAGATCGGAAGGGGGTGGAAATGGAAAAGATCGGAGGCAAACAGAATAATTCTCGATCAATGAAAGAAAAAGATCAGAGAACCTTCCGACCAGATAAATTTTCGGCAAGGTAAGTGATTGCCGGCAAAGGAAAACCCATTTTTGGTGTTTCTTCCTTTCAGATTGCCATTCAAGGTCGTTCTCGACTGGCGATATCCTACCCCACCTGAACAAAGAGGAAAAGACCGAAACAACCAGCTTCCTCTCCAAAAAAAAAACACTACCCTCGAGAAAATCCTATTGGTCCGTGATCGTACGTTTGATCTTTGATTCGATAGGAAGTCGTGTGCAAAATAGAGTCATGGTGCAGTTATGGTTTGGGAATAGGATAAAACACTTGCCTTGTGAGTTTTATACACTATGAGTGATTTATTTTCAGCTCAGCCCGATGTTTCCCCTGCATGTTCATTTAAAAGCTAAAAGTTGACATCCTGCCCTTCATTCTCGGTTACAAGGAAGATTACCCTTGGCACAAGTATATTGTTTCTCTAAGATATGGTGCTCTCGCGAATGATTTATTTTTCTTTACAAAAAGCATGTTTGCCTTTCAGGTGGAAAAACCCGGCGGATCGTTTGGTCCCACCAACCCCCCTTTTTTAGAGCCCCATGGATGTTATTGCCTATCGCTGTTCATGTGTCCTCCACCTTCGTGTTTGGAGCTGTGTTTCATGATTGCCTAAGTGCGGACCCTCAAGGAAATCCTCCATTCTCCCCCTTTTTCAGAGCCCCATGAATGTCATTGCCTAGCGTTGTTCATGTGTCCTCCACCTTCGAGTTTGGAGCTGTGTTTCATGATTGCCTAAGTGCGGACCCTCAAGGCAATCCTCCATTCTCCCCCTTTTTCGGAGCCCCATGAATGTTATTGCCTAACGCTGTTCATGTGCCCTCCACCTTCGAGTTTGGAGCTGTGTTTCATGATTGCCTAAGTGCGGACCCTCAAGGCAATCCTCCATTCTCCCCTTTTTTTCGGAGCCCCATGAATGCTATTGCCAAGCGCTGTTCATGTGTCCTCCACCTTCGAGTTTGGAGCTATGTTTCATGATTGCCTAAGTGCGGACCCTCAAGGCAATCCTCCATTCTCCCCCTTTTTCGGAGCCCCATGAATGTTATTGCCTAGCGCTGTTCATGTGTCCTCCACCTTCGAGTTTGGAGCTATATTTCATGATTGCCTAAGTGCGGACCCTCAAGGCAATCCTCCATTCTCCCCCCTTTTTCGGAGCCCCATGAATGTTATTGCCTAGCGCTGTTCATGTGTCCTCCAGCTTCGAGTTTGGAGCTATGTTTCATGATTACCTAAGTGCGGACCCTCAAGGCAATCCTCCATTCTCCCCCTTTTTCGGAGCCTCATGAATGTTATTGCCTAGCACTATTCATGTGTCCTCCACCTTCGAGTTTGGAGCTGTGTTTCATGATTGTCTAATGTCATACCCTAATTTCGTCTGGGGATTATTACTTGATGACATGCAACCTTTGGTTAGCCGCTTTGAGGTATTTGGCGTCCTTTGTTGCACAATAAATGAAGTCCCGAGATGTCTCGGAAATCAAAAGGAAGCAGGCTTGCGCGATCCGTGAAATTCCATAATGTGGCGGAAGTCGAAAAGAGATGTTTTTGCGCAATCCGTGAGTTTCCGTAATTTCTTCGAAAGCTAAAAAAGAGTAAATACATAATCCGTAAGGATTCGTAACCTTGCGGAAGTAAAATAAGTATCGTTACGAAATTCGTAAAGTTTCGTAACGTTACGGAAAAAGAATTACCAAAAAAATAGAAGGGAGGTGCATTTAGTAAAAAGGGGGGTGTAAATAGCAATCTGACCCACTTGGGCCTTCCTGATCCTCCCTCCAGAAGGCTGTTGCTTCTGGAGGAAGCAACCTTGCTCGCCTGGGCGAGCTGGGCGGCAAGCTTCTCCCCTATTTTGCTATAAATAAGGGGAGAAGTGAAGAAGAAAAGGGTTCAGCCTCTTAGGCACTTCTCTCTCTCTCGAAATTGCTGAGGAAAATTAGTTCCGTGAAGAAAATCCAAGCCGAGGCGCTTCCGTAACGTTTCCATGAGTAATTACGCGAAGATTCTCGACCGTTCTTCAAGATTCATCGTTCATTCTTCGTTTTCTTCAGTCTTCAACGGGTAAGTACCTCAAACCAAGCTTTTCAATTCATTCTATGTACCCGTGGTGGTCCACATTTTGTTTCATGTATTTTTTATTCTCGTTTTCATTTACTCTTTATACCTCATTTTGACGTGCTTAAGCCATTTATTTAAGTCATTTCTCGCTTAATCTAAAAATAAAATAAATTTCCACCGATCGTTTGAATTGTATCATCCGTTAATTTCGGTTAAAATGAATTCCGACCGTTCGGTCGTGCCGTAACCACGTTGGAAATAAAAAAAGAGGTAAAATAATAATATAATAATCAAAAAATACCTTTTAGTAAAATAAAAGCGAAAAATCAATCGGACGTTTTCTCTTTGGGATTTCTCATTCTTAATTGGATTGACTAATAACTAAAGTGAAACTAAGGCTAAAATCAACTCGCCTAGTCAAGCTTGTCCACAAAAATAGGGTTTTGAAAGTTTATCATTTCAGTTTTCTTACCAAGTAAAATGGATCATTTTTAAGGTCCAACGCCTTAAAATGATCACTTTTCAAGTAAAAAGAATCACTTGATTCACGCATAAGAAAGAACTGCGTAGGTCTGATTTCCTCTCCAAAGGAGGGTACGTAGGAGCAAGAGCCCCGCTTTTGTCGACCTCAAAAAATAAAAAGAAATAAAGTTAAGGTAACACAATTTCCACAATTCTAAAAAATAGGCTGTTGTCCTTCGAGACAAACGTAAGAGGTGCTAATACCTTCCTCAAGCGTAAATACAACTCCCAAACTTAGAATTTTCATTTTGACCGGTTTCCTTCGATTTTTCCGACGTTTTCCACAAATAAACGTTGGTGGCGACTCCGCGCATCTTTCCTCCTTTGGAAAGCGCACCCGTGAGCCTCGCGTTCGCTCGTCCGCAAAAGGGCACGTTGCGACAGTTGGCGACTCCACTGGGGACTTTTTTTTGTGAGTTAGGCCTATTTTAAGGAATTGTGGATTTGTGAAATTTCGTGTGTGCATTTGTTGAACTGTGTAAAATGTAAATAATTGTTGTCTATTTCGCATTCTTTACACTGCATTCTAAGCACCCACGGGTTTGAGTAAAAAAGGGGCCCTATACCCGGGTTCATGGGAATTTAAGGAGTGGAGGTGAATCTATCATCATGCTAGGTCTCCGACTTGCTTGATAATAGTGAAACCTCGTCTAGAGCTTTCTCTCTTTATAATGTGTTGTCGCTAGTATTCCATACCGCCACAATATTATTATCTTAAGTGATGATACCTCTAGAAAACAGCTGTGTGAGTTATGAATTGTTGGGGAGTAGTTATTAGAGGCCCCTAGATATTGTCCTATAGGTTCCCGAATAGGGGCAAAGAGCAAACATGCTCCGTGCCATTCGTTCTCTTGCATTTTTGGTAAATAGCACTAGTTTATATTTTTGCTAGTGATGTTTGGTTTCTTTAGAGTAATACGTAACCTTTTTAATACTATGTTGAGGCGCCATCATGCCCAAATCGTAGCATTAAAGTTGGATCTCTGCAGTTTCGTATGTGTGAATTACCCATTTGTGTTGTTTTCTTTCCGTTTCATGCATGCGCATCTGCATCATACCGTCACACATGCGTTGTATGTGGGTCTTGTCTTTTGTCATGGGAAGCCGGAAGATCCATATCGTCTTCTTAACTGCACACATGGGGCACTGCGCCCCCCAAATACGCAATAAGGAGAGATAATTTTCCGGGCTCTCGTGTCCGTAAATGCATTCATATCATGCACCGCATAAACATCTCTTCAGCATCATAATGAACATATCGTTCCTGCATTTGTCCGTTATTACATTCCCATTTTGCATGAGTCATTGCATCATCATGCATTTGCGTTCAACATACTTGTTGTTCTACATGTTTGCTCATACATGATCCTTGTATTTTCCTCTACAAAACAAAAACAAAAAAAAAGGGAAGCATGAAAATTCATGATGCATTCTTAGTTGCATGTGTTAGGTACCATGAGCCATGGTACCTAATGTGTGGTTAATTAAGAAAGGATGTCTCTTCGGGCATCTCAATCTCATAATTATATTTTCCATGCATAGCATGCGTATTCTCGAGTCTTTCATCCCTATGAAATGTTGTTGAAGTATTGGCGATCAAAATTGTCATTCTCTGGGTTATGGGGTTGAACCAAGCTCGTGCTTTTACGAAAAGGTTCATCGAGTCAAGTTGAAGTATGGAAATAACCATCTTGCAAAAAATTGGGGCAAAAGATGGATCGTGTTACATTGCTGTCGCAACCTACCCTTCGGCGGGAGGGCGACGCGTGACTCGTGGGATGCGTGTTCCACGAAAGGAATACACGCGGAGTCGCCACCAACGTTTATTTGAGGAAAACGTCGGAAAAACCGGAAAAGACGCGATCTACGAACTTTTAAGTGAAAGGTTCGGGAGTTGTATTTACGCACGGGGAAGGTGTTAGCACCCCACACGTCCGTCCCAAGGGACGGCAGCCTTTAATCGAATGTGCAGACATGACTTTGATTTTACGTTCCCTTTTTATGTCTTTATATCCTTTATACCCTTTTTATATTTTTTTCTTTTTGTGGTCGACAAGGGTGTTTCCCTTTGCTCCTACGTATTCCTCAATTGCGATGAGGAAATCAGACCTACGTAGTTCTTTTTTATCAAGTGATTCCTTTTTTACTTAAAAGGTGATCATTTTAAGGCGTTGGACCTTGAAAATGGTCCATTTTTACTTAGTAAGAAGTTTAAATGATAAAATTCAAAACCTATTTTTATGGACGAGCTTGACTAGGCGAGTTGATTTTAGCCTTAGTTTCACTTTAGTTATTAGTCAATTCAATTAAGAATGAGAAATCCCAAAGAGAAAACGTCCGATTGATTTTCTGCTTTATTTTACTAAAAGATGTTTTTTTGATTATTATATTATTTTTTACCTCTTTTTGATTTCCAACGTGGTTACGGCACGACCGAACGGTCGGAATTCATTTTAACCGAAGTTAACGGATAATACAATTCAAACGATCGGTGGAAACTTATTTTATTTTTAGGTTAAGCGAGAAATGACTTAAGTAAAATGGCTTAAGCACGTCAAGAGGGGGTATAAAAAAGTAAATGAAACAAGAATAGAAATACACAAAACACAATGTGGACCACCACGGGTACATAGAATGAATCGAAAAGCTTGGTTCGAGGTACTTACCCGTTGAAGATCGAAGAACGATGAAGAACGAATGAAGAACGTCGAAGAACGGTCGAAACCTATGCGAAATTCCTCACGGAAAACGTTACGAAAACGTTTCGGAAGCGCTTCGGCTTACATTTTCTTCACGGAAACAATTTTTCCAAGCAAATTCGAAAGAGAGAGAAGTGCCTCAGGGGCTGAACCCTTTTCCTTCTCACTTCCTCCCATATTTATAGCAAAATAGGGGAGATGCTTGCCGCCCAGGCGAGCAGGGTTGCTTCCTCCAGAAGCAACAGCCTTCTGGAGGAATCTTCTGGAGGGCCCAAGTGGGCCTGGTTGCTATTTGCACCCCCATTTTTACTAAGTACACCCCCCTCTGCCTTTTTTTTTGTGATCCTTTTTTCGTAAAGTTACGGAAACTTACGAATTTCGTAACGATACTTGTTTTCTTTCCGTAATGTTACGGAACCTTGCGGATTACATAATCATCCCCTTTTTGACTTACGGAATATTACGGAACCTCACTAGTTGTGCAACGATGCTTCCATTTGATTTCCGGTGTGTCACGGAACCTTACGGATTGTGCATCAATATTTTCTTTTGTTTTTCGGCATGTCCCGGAATTTCACAAATTGCCAAATGATGGGTGCCAAGCACCTTACAAGGACCAAACAAAGGTCGCATGTCATCAAGCAAAGGTCCCCGGACGAAATTAGAGTATGACAGTTGCCCCTCTTTACTTGTCTTTTATTGGAGATAAAAGGAAAGTAAAGATAAGACACTAATTTCGTTCCTCTCGGTTGACGAGAGTCGCGGGTGACCATAAAATTTCCGCATGCAAATGACTTGTTGTTCCCGGGGGAACAAAAGGTGCAGAAGACGGTGTCAGTCTCTGCCTGCTATCAAGCGTTCTGTCTTACAGATAGCAAAAGAATATTTATACGGATAACCACTTGGGTATTTCCGCCCATCAGCGTGACTCAAAAGTCAGTATGACAGATCTTGTGAGTGCGGAAGATGATGTAAATCTCTGCGTGTCAACGGGCTTGTCGGCCGCGATTGACGAAGGGTGCAGAATGACCAAATTTTGTCTCTGCGTGCCATCGGACACGACTGTGTCTGAATGGAAAAGGGGTGCGGAATGACCAAATTTTGTCTCCGCATGTCATCGGGCCCGTCGCCTCTGGATGACAAAAGGTGCAGAATGACCAAATTTTGTCTCTGCGTGCCATCGGACACGACTGTGTCTGAATGGCAAAGGGGTGCGGAATGACCAAATTTTGTCTCCGCATGTCATCGGGCCCGCCGCCTCTGGATGACAAAGGGTGCAGAATGACCAAATTTTGTCTCTGCGTGCCATCGGACACGACTGTGTCTGAATGGCAAAGGGGTGCAGAATGACCAAATTTTGTCTCCGCATGTCATCGGGCCCGCCGCCTCTGGATGACAAAGGGTGCAGAAAGACCAAATTTTGTCTCTGCGTGCCATCGGACACGACTGTGTCTGAATGGCAAAGGGGTGCGGAATGACCAAATTTTGTCTCCGCATGTCATCGGGTCCGCCGCCTCTGGATGACAAAAGGTGCAGAATGACCAAATTTTGTCTCTGCGTGCCATCGGACACGACTGTGTCTGAATGGCAAAGGGGTGCGGAATGACCAAATTTTGTCTCCGCATGTCATCGGGCCCGCCGCCTCTGGATGACAAAGGGTGCAGAATGACCAAATTTTGTCTCTGCGTGCCATCGGACACGACTGTGTCTGAATGGCAAAGGGGTGCGGAATGACCAAATTTTGTCTCCGCATGTCATCGGGCCCGCCGCCTCTGGATGACAAAGGGTGCAGAATGACCAAATTTTGTCTCTGCATGTCATCGGGTCCGCCGCCTCTGGATGACAAAAGGGTGCAGAATGACCAAATTTTGTCTCTGCGTGCCATCGGACACGACTGTGTCTGAATGGTAAAGGGGTGCAGAATGACCAAATTTTGTCTCCGCATGTCATCGGGCCCGCCGCCTCTGGATGACAAAAGGGTGCATGTCACATGACCTCAGGGTCAGTATGACAGAGATTATGGGGCGGCCAACAAAAGCAAGGCTCTTGCTCCTACGTATCCTCCAATGAGGAACTCAGACCTACGTAGTTCTAGATAACTTGTGAGACTTGAAAAAGTCTCCACCAGAAGATGCCGATATCTCTGGAAAGGGCGCAGATGACCACATTGGCCTCTGCTCATCAATCACACTTGGGGTCACTGAATGACAAGGTGCGGATAACCGTAAGGTGTCTCCGCGGGCTACCAGCTCTTGGGTCATGGTAACAGAAAGCGGTGTGGTCGACAAAAGCGAGGCTTTTGCTCCTACGTATCCTCCAATGAGGAACTCAGACCTACGTAGTTCTGGATAACTTGTGAGACTTGAAAAAGTCTTAGTGTTTCCTCCACTAAAATGCAAACATGCTTTAGCAAAGAGACAAATATTCCAACTGATTAGAGCAGCATATGCTTTTTTGAGTGAAAAACAATGCGTCTACCGGGGAAGGAGAGTATGCTGATGAAATTTTCTCATAACCATAAATGAGATTTTGGATGTTTAGCATTTCATTTCTAAATGACCATTTAGAGGAAACACTGGGTTCGACAAAAATAGAAGAAATCCACTCAAAGTGTATCAATCTCGCACAGGTAAGTGTTTTATCCTAATTCCGAACCATAGATATGTCATGACTTGATTTTACAAATCATTTCCTATCAAATCAAAGATTACATGCGTGATCATGGATCAATAGGACTTCCCTTGGAAACGGGTTCTTTTGGTGGGTTTTTCGGCTTTTGTGTGTTTTTGGCTTTTGATTTTTTGTTGGCTTTTTCCTTTTCTGTTTTTGTTTAGTGCGGGGTGAAAAAGTCGCTAGCGCACAAGATTTTGGTTGGCAATTAAAGGGAGAAGACCATTTTAGGTCGTGGTCTCCTTTCCTTCTTTTTGTTCATTTGGTGACAATTCTGTATTGTTCAGATATTGTCCGGTCCAAAGACCTTTCTGCACATTCCTTCTATTTTCTTTCGATCCTTAATCAGGAGCTTTCTTTCCTTCTTCTTCTTCCTTTTTTACTTTCTCCCATTCTTTGATTGGGAATTTTCTTTCTTTTCTTTTTGCTTTCTCCCACTCTTTGATTGGGAATTTCCTTTCTTTTCTTTTTTGCTTCCGAGGGTAAGGATTGACATTCTCACCCTGGGTCAAGGTTTATGGTGAGTCAGGATTTTGGCTCAAGGTTTGTAGAATGGCTAGACATGATACATGTCAGGGTTTGGTTTGGCTCAAGGATAAAGGGATGCCCCACATTATTTCCATGACACAAATGCAAAAATGATGATTTGGAAATTTTATGCAAAACTGGTCATGCATGCACCTATGCGGACACTCAAGTGTCAAATTTTTATGGTCATGTGATGCTAGGGCTCAGGATTCATTTCATTTCCTCCATTTTTAGTCAACCCAATGTTTCCAAAACATGTTCTTTTATCCATTTGTGCATTCATCCGAGTCCATTTTGGGCGTCCGGGAAAATCTTCACAGCATTCACCCTTCAGGTGTATACACATTTTTTTAAAAGCTAGCTATGATCAATGAATTTTTTCAAAGAAAAGTTGGAAGTGATCTCTTTCAAAAGCATGTTGGTTTTTTAGCTAGATAACTTATTTTTCTTTTTCCTCTCTTTTTTCATTTGTTTTTTATTTGTTCATTTCTTTTTCTCGTTTGTTTTTGTTTTTTTTTTTCCTTTTTTTTCATGAGGTATTTTGCTACCTAAACATGTGTATATTTTTGTGAGGTATTTTTGCTATATACATGCATATCCAAGGTATCTTGCTACCTAAACATACATATATATGTTTTATAAGGTATTTTTGCTGTATACATGCATATTCAAGGTATCTTTCTACCTAAACATACATATATATATATATATATATATATATATATATATATATATATATATATATATATATATATATATATATTGTGAAGTGTTTTTTGTTTACATACATGCATATCTAAGGTATCTTTCTACCTAAACATACATATATATATATTGTGAAGTATTTTTTTGTTTACATACATGCGTATCTAAGGTATTTTCACTACCTAAACATACATATATATATTTTGTGAGGTATGACTACCTTCCGAGCTTGCGCTTGTTTTATTTAAATTCCTAGGATCATGAGCAACTAGGTGTGTCCTACTATTACTTGAGAAACAAAGGTGATCAAATAACAAGCAGAGATTTAAAAGTTACTAGGTTGCCTCCTAGTAGCGCTTCTTTAACGTCTTGAGCTGGACGCCTAATGATTTAGCGGTCATGGACCTAGTACTTTGCTTACCTTTGGCTTTGGACTTGGTCATCTATTGGTCGGCCATGTTTCGTAGGCAACGCTCTAACCTTTTTATGGATGAGCTGCGGTGAACTCTAGAGGTGGTGGCGGTGTGTCTATTGCCCGCTACCGGCCATCCCAATGCTGATGTGGTGTTTCGCCCTGCGCCTGCCTGGAGACGCAGTACTTCTTGATGAAAGCTCGATTAGTAGGGGGCCTGATGCCCTTGCTGGAGGTGACAGGTACTTTGTAGAACTGACAGAGACCCGTAATTAGAGCTTGACAACTCCAAGACCCTGTTGGACTTCTTCGGGTCCACTGGGTGTCTTGCAGGCGCGATCCCTGCAAACAATAAATGAAATCAGAAATCAGTTGAGCGATATGCATACTTACCTATGATGACGTGACCTTGACGGGGGGGTACGGGCACCCTGTAGGACTGATAGAGGCCCGTAACCAGAGCTGGAAACCCCAGGGCCCTGTTGGACTTTTCCGGGTCCACTGGGTGTCTTGTGGGTGCGATCCCTGCAAATAGTAGATGGCATTAGAAATTAGTTGGAAATAATGCATACCTACCTATGTCGGGACGGCACAGACCAACTGATACTTCCGCAGGGGGAGATCGGCATTACGATCACTGGGCAGAATGTTGCTAAGTAACAACGTCATTTATATTTGTGTAAGAGTGGTCATGTTGGTGCGCATGATCCACACTCGTCTCTTTGCAGCGGCCCGGGTGAAATTTTGCCCCGGTATGCATAGTAGGTGCGTGATAGCCTCCGTCTCTGGTTGTGCTCGCACAGTTGGCCCTCCTCCATTATCAGGGGGTGGCCCAGGAATCGTTAAAAGGAAACTACTGGCCCCTTAACCAGGAGTACAAGTCTTGGTTAAGCATTTAAGGGCAGAGGACCTTAAATTCTCTTAAGGTGTGGATGTGGAGCACACTGAAAATGAGGACGCGTAGCCCACTAAAGGTGAGGGCGTGTAGCCCTCTCAAGACGAGGATATGTAGTCCTCTGGAGGTGAGGGCGTGCAGCCCTCTGATCGCGAGGACGTGTAGTCCTCTCAAGGTGAGGGCGTGCAGCCCTTTCTTGGCGAGGACGTGTAGTCCTCTAAAGGTGAGGGCGTGTAGCCCTACGAAGGTGAGGACATGCAGTCCTCTGATGGCGAGGGCGTGTAGCCCTCTGAAGGCGAGGACATGCAGTCCTCTGATGGCGAGGGCGTGTAGCCCTCTGAAGGTGAGGACATGTAGTCCTCTGATGGCGAGGGCGTGTAGCCCTCTGAAGGTGAGGACATGCAGTCCTCTGATGGCGAGGGCGCGTAGCCCTCTGAAGGTGAGGACGTGTGGTCCTCTAAAGGTGAGGGCGTGTAGCCCTCTGAAGGTGAGGACGTGTGGTCCTCTAAAGGTGAGGGCGTGTAGCCCTACGAAGGTGAGGACATGCAGTCCTCTGATGGCGAGGGCATGTAGCCCTCTAAAGGTGAGGACATGCAGTCCTCTGATGGTGAGGGCGTGTAGTCCTCTCAAGGTGAGGACATGCAGTCCTCTGAAGGCGAGGGCGTGTAGCCCTCTAAAGGTGAGGACATGCAGTCCTCTGATGGCGAGGGCGTGTAGCCCTCTGAAGTTGAGGACATGTGGTCCTCTGAAGGTGAGGACATGCAGTCCTCTGATGGCGAGGGCGTGTAGCCCTCTGAAGGTGAGGACGTGTAGTCCTCTGAAGGTGAGGGTAACTAGTACCCAAGGCGAGGACGTGTAGTCCTCTGGAGGTGAAGGCGTGCAGCCCTCTGATGGTGAGGACGTGTAGTCCTCTCAAGGCGAGGATGTGTAGTCCTCTCAAGGCGAGGACGTGTGGTCCTCAAAATGTGAGGGCGTGTAGCCCTACGAAGGTGAGGACATGCAGTTCTCTGATGGCGAGGGCGTGTAGCCCTCTGAAGGTGAGGGCGTGTAGCCCTCTGTTGGCGAGGACGTGTAGTCCTCTTCAGGCGAGGACGTGTAGTCCTCTCAAGGCGAGGACGTGTGGTCCTCTAAAGGTGAGGGCGTGTAGCCCTACGAAGGTGAGGACATGCAGTCCTCTGATGGCGAGGGCGTGTAGCCCTCTGAAGGTGAGGGCGTGCAGCCCTCTGTTGGCGAGGACGTGTAGTCCTCTAAAGGTGATAGGTACAAGTACCCAAGGGTCCACCCTTATGAGAAAGCAAGAGATCGACTCATCGAGAGGGCCGGTCATCCCAAATCCACAAGATTTGGACATTAGATGTAGGAAATCTATGCAGTTAACATGATTTTTAGGGATGCAGATGCATGCAACCTTTGTCGTGAAATTTGGTAAATGCGGACTTCATATGAAACAATGCAATGTAATGGAAAGTTGTACAATGTTCATGACATTCTTTCCCTATTTTGTGATTTTGATTTTGATTTGATTTTTTTTTTGGAAAACACAAATTGACTGTCCTTTTGAAAGAGGTGATAGTCCATGCAACCTTATCCTATCTTTTGCAAATCTCTCCGAGAACTCCCTCTGAGTGTTGTTCTGTTTGATTTAGTCATTTGACCATTTTGGAGTGACGGCAATAGAGTCATTTGATGTTTAATCAATCCATTGAAATCCTAGGGTTTGTCCTTTTTTTTTTTGTTAAAAACATCGATGGGTGAGAACTTTTGATCGACCCCTATGTTCACTTGAGGCTCATGCACGGTGCCCCTCATTGCCCCAGTGTAAGGCTTTGAGGTACCAATCGTTGTCTTTCTTCATGACCTTGTAGGAGGGAACCTATTGGGTGAGAACTTCGAATCTGCCCCTAGGTTCACTTGAGGCTCATGCACGATGCCCCTCATTGCCCCAGTGTAAGGCTTTGAGGTACCAATTGTTGTCTTGTTTTCATAGCCTCGTAGTGAGGAAGAATGAAAGAAGGAGTTGATTCTTGCAAAAAGAATTTTTTCAAGGACGAGAAATAGTTGAAGGGTTTTTCGATGGATTAAGTCAAATGACTCCTATGTAGAAGCAAGATGTTTTGATGTTTTGATGATGCCAAAGGATCAAGTGCTTCCAAGTTTTATTCAAGACAAGAAATCAAGATATATGATCAAGTTGATCTCTAGAATCTTAGGAAGAAGTTTCCAAATTGAAAAACAAAAGGTTTGACCAAAGAATTCTCTCATTTCAAATTGAGATTTGCTCTCTGGTAATCGATTACCAGCAGTTGAAAATGTTTTAATTCAAATTTTTAAAACCTGTAATCGTTTACACAAGTCTTGTAATCGATTACCAGAGGGGATTTTCGGAAAATAATTTCCAAGAGTCACATCTATTCAAATGGTTTATGAATGGGCATCAAAGGTGGCTTGGAAGCACGAATTTAAAGAGAGTTTTCATTGCCCACAAAGTTTATACTCTCAAAAGATTAAGAGTTTTTCTGAACTGAACTGTCTTATCCTCTCAAAAAGATTCCTTGGTCAACCACTTGCATATTCAATAAGGAATTTTGATTGGTCTTCATTGTACAATCTATCCCTTTTAAGAGAGATTTCTTCTTCTCTTCTTCTTACTTCTAAAAAGGGATTAAGAGACTGAGAGTCTCTTATTGTAGAGGATTCTTGAACACAAGGGAAGGGTTATCCTTGTGTAGTTCAAACTTTGTAAAAGGAGTTTTACAAAGAGAGTGGAAAATCTCAAGTGGGTTTCTTGAGGACTGGACGTAGGCGCGGGAAGTGGCCGAACCAGTATAAATCAAGTCTGCATTCCTCTCTTCCTTTAAACTTCTTTTATTGCTATTTATCTTTTGCTTTAAAGAAGTTTATTTTGATTTGTCTTTTGAGTAATTCATGTTAAGGGTGCATTGTTAATCCAAAAAGAAAGAGTGATAGTTCAATTGGGGAATAGTCTTTGCATCTTAATTCAACCCCCCTTTTTCTTAAGGTAACTCAGGCCATTTGTCCAACATCCTATTCTTGATAACTCACTTCTCTATAAAAAGACAAAATGAGGTCACATGAACGTCTATATTTTTACTTGAAAACACAGTCAATCAAATGCCTTTTTATTTTTTATTTTGAAACTTATTTTTTATTTTGAAACTTATTTGTTTTGAACTTTACTCATTGTTTTACGGCACCCCCACCAACGTGCAAGACGAGTAATCTCTGATTGAACAATCTTAGAAGTCAACACTCAGGAGCGCAGGTCGCTTGAGCAAACAGACCAATGGCTTGCACCCACATTCCAGTGAAAGTTGAATAAGCAAACATGCGTTTGTGAGAGGATGAGGGACAAAGATATCAACTTTATCCATTTCATTTAACATTGTAACTGTGGTTTACAATAATGGCATAAACTTGGAAATCCTGATGAGTCATTAGAGACACCTAACAACAGCCTTCAAAATTGCCCCATGTGTGGCATCTCTTGTCAATGTCAGGATTTACACGTAATTCTCCTCAAATTTCAGCCAGCCCGCATCAATTAGACCTTGCACCTTACGCTTCAGAGCCCTATAATGCTCAATGGAACGCCCCGGGGCTTTTCCGTGACAAGCACACGTTGCGTTCGAGTCGTATTCTCGAAGAAATGGAGGTTGATGAACCTTGGCTAGGGTTATGGCTACCATTGAATTATCAAGTAGATATGGGAGCAAGTTAGCATAGGACACTGGAATTGGGGTGAATTCTACAGGCTTTCTCGCTGCAAAATTCATTTTTGGTTGGTGTTTTTGGTTTTGCTAAAGGTGGTGTTTGTCATTGGAAGTGCGGTAGACAGACTTTGTGGTTGATTTAGGGATGGCCTTTATGGATAACTGGTTGGTGGGTAAGGAGGAGGTTTGTTATTGGCTGAGTAATGACATTGTTGGGTTGGTGGGAAACTTGGTCGTATAGGAATGGCAGTCACAGCATGGGTTTCTCCCTCTTTCTCACCCTCTTCACTTGCCCCAGTTTTCTCAGTCGTCCATGTAGGATGACTAAATTTGCCTTTTTTCAGACCCACATCGATCCTTTCACTGGCAAAGACCAAATCCACAAAGCGATTGTCATACCCTAATTTCGTCCGGGGACCTTTGCTTGATGACATGCGACCTTTGTTTGGTCCTTGTAAGGTGCTTGGCACCCATCATTAGGCAAGCTCATGTGGGTCTTTGCCAATTAAATGATCGATGTGGGTCTGAAAAAAAAAGCAAATTTAGTCATCCTGCTTGAACGAATGAGAAAATTGGGGCAAATGAAGAGGGTGAGGATAAAGTAGAAGCCCATGCTGTGACTGCCATTCCTATATGGCCAAGTTTCCAACCAATCCAACAATGTCATTACTCAACCGATAACAACCCATCTCCTTACCCACCACGCAGTTATCCATAAAGGTCATCCCTAAAATCAACCACAAAGCCTACCTACCGCACTTCCAATGACAAACACCACCTTTAGCATAAACCAAAACACCAACCAAGAAATGAATTTTGCAGCGAGAAAGCCTGTAGAATTCACCCCAATTCCAGTATCCTATGCTGACTTGCTCCCATATCTACTTGATAATTCAATGGTAGCCATAACCCTAGTCAAGGTTCATCAACCTCCATTTCTCCGAGAATACGACTCGAACGCAACGTGTGCTTGTCACGGAGAAGCCCCAGGGCGTTCCATTGAGCATTGTAGGGCTCTGAAGCGTAAGGTGCAAGGTCTAATTGATATGGGCTAGCTGAAATTTGAGGAGAATCGCGTGTAAATCCTGACATTAACAAGAGATGCCACACATGGGGCAATTTTGAAAGTTGTTGTTAGATGTCTCTAAATGACTCATCAGGATTTTCAAGTTTGCACCATTATTGTAAACCACAGTTACAATGTTAAATGAAATGGATAAAGTTGATATCTTTGTCCCTCATCCTCTCACAAACGCATCTTTGCTTATTCAACTTTCACCGGAATGTGGGTGCAAGCCATTGGTCTGTTTGCTCAAGCGACCTGAGCTCCTGAGTTTGGACTTCCAAGACCGTTCAATCAGAGATTACTCATCTTGCGCGTTGGTGGGGCTGCCGTAAAACAACAAATAAAGTTCAAAACAAATAAGTTTCAGAATAAAAATAAAAATAAAAATAAAAAGTTCAAAAAAAAAAGGCATTTGATTGACTGTGTTTTCAAGACGTTCATGTGAGCTCATTTTATCATTCCGGAAAGTTTGTCTTTTTAGAGAGAAGTGAGTTATCAAGAATAGGATGTTGGATAAATGGCATCAGTTACCTTAAGAAAGGGGGGGGGGGTTGAATTAAGATATGAAGATTATTTCCCAATTAAACTTTCACTCTCTTTTCGGATTAACGATGCACACAGGGACAACCCTTCCCTTGTGTTCAAGAATCCCCTACAACAAGAGACCCATGGTCTCTTAATCCCTTTTCAGAAATAAGAAGAAGAGAAGAAGAAATCTCTCTTAAAAGAGGTAGATTGTAAAATGAAGATCAATCAAAATTCCTTATTGAATATGCAAGTGGTTGACCAAGGAATCTTTTTGAGAGGATAAAGACATTTCAGTTTAGAAAAACTCTTAATCTTTTGAGAGGATAAAACTTTTTGGGCAATGAAAACTCTCTTTAAATTCGTGTTTCCAAGTCACATATAAATAGACCTTTGATGGCCATTCATAAAACATTTGATAGATGTGACTGTTGGAAATTATATTCTGAAAATCCCCTCTGGTAATCAATTACAAGACTTGTGTAATCGATTACAGGTTTTAAAAATTTGAATTAAAACGTTCAATAAACTGCTGGTAATCAATTACCATCCATGTGTAATCAATTACACGTTATAAATTTTGAATTCAAATTTCTAGTGACTGTGATAAACATTTTCAGCTGCTGGTAATCGATTTCCATAGAGAAAACTCAATTTGAAATGATAGAATTCTTTGGTCAAACCTTTTGAATTTTCAATTTGGAAACTTCTTCCTAAAGATTCTAGAGATCAACTTGATCATATATCTTGATTTTCTTGGATTCTTGTCTTGAGTAAAACTTAGAAGCACTTGATCCTTTAGCATCATCAAGACATCAAAACATCTTGCTTCTACATAGGAGTCATTTGACTTAATCCATCAACTGAAAGATCCTTCAACTATTTCTCGTCCTTGGAAAATTCTTTTTGCAAGAATCAACTGCATCTTTCACCCAATAGGTACCTCTAAACCCTACACTAAGGCAACGAAAGGCACCATGCAAAAACCTCAAGCGAACCTAGGGGCTGATTAGAAGTTTTCACCCAATAGGTTCCTAGCTACAAGGTCATGACAAAAGATAACAATTGGTACCTCAAAGCCTTACACTGGGGCAATGAGGGGCATCGTGCATGAGCCTCAAGTGAACATAAGGGCAGATCAAAAGTTCTCACCCGTCGATATTTTTAAACAAGAAAAAAAAAGGAGACAAGCCCTGGAATTTCAATAGATTGATTAAACATCAAACGTCTCCATTGCCGTCACTCCAAAATGGTCAAGTGACTAAATCAAACAGAACATACACTCTGAGGGAGTTCTCGGAGAGATTTGCAAAAGATAGGATAAGGTTGCATGAATTATCACCTTTTTCAAAAGGACAGTCAATCTGTGTTTTCCAAAAAGATTAAATCAAAATCAAAATCACAAAATAGGGAAAGAATGCCATGAACATTGTACAACTTTCCATTGCATTGCATTGTTTCATATGAGGTCAACATTACCAAGTTTCACAACAAAGGTTGCATGCGTCTGCATCCCTAAAAATCATGTTAACTGCATAGATTTCCTACATCTCGTGTCCAATATTTTTGGATGACCGGCCCTCTCGATGAGTCGATCTCTTGCTTTCTCATAAAGGTGGGCCCTTGGGTACTAGTACCTAACACCTTTAGAGGACTGTATGTCCTCGCCATCAAAGGACTGCACATCCTCGCCTGCAGAGGGCTGCACACCCTCGCCTTTAGAGGGCTACACGTCCTCATTTTCAGTGTGCTCCATATCCACACCTTAGGAGAATATAAGGCCCTTTTCCCTTAGATGCTTAACCGAGACTTGCGCTCCCGGTTAAGGGGCCAGTAGTTTCCTTTTATCAGTTCCTGGGTCATCCCCTGATATTGGAAGGCGACCAATTGTGCGAGCACATCCAGAAAGGGAGGCTATCACGCATCTACTATGCATACCGGGGCAAGATATCACCCGTGCCGCTGCAAAAAGACGAGCGCGGATCATGCGCACCAACATGACCACCCTTACATGGATATAGATGACGTTGCTATTTAGTAACATTCTGCCTAGCGACCACAATGCCAATCTCCCCCTGCAGATGTATCGGTTGGTCTGTGCCGTCATGACATAGGTAAGTATGCACATGACTCAATTGATTTCTAATGTCATCTATTGTTTGCAGGGATCGCGCCCACAAGACACCCAGTGGACCCGAAGAAGTCCAACAGGGCCCTGGGGTTTCCAACTCTGGTTACAGGCCTCTGTCAGTCCTACAGGGTGCCTGCTCCCCCAGCGAGGTCATGCCATCGTGACATAGGTAAGTATACAGATGGTTCAACTGATTTCTGATACCATCTATTATTTGTAGGGATCGCACCCACTAGTCGCCCAATGGGCCCGAAGAAGTCCAATAGGGCCCTGGGGTTTCCAGCTCTAGTTACGGGCCTCTATAGCCCTACAGGGTGCCCGTTCCCCCCAGCAAGGTCACGTCATCATAGGTAAGTATGCACATCTCTCAACTGATTTCTGATTTCATCTATTGTTTGCAGGGATTGCGCCTGCAACACACCCAGTGGACCCGAAGAAGTCCAACAGGGTCTTGGAGTTGTCAAGCTCTAATTACGGGTCTCTGTCAGTTCTACGGAGTACCTGTCACCTCCAGCAAGGGCATCAGGCCCCCTACTAATCGAGCTTTCATCAAGAAGTACTGCGTCTCCAGGCAGGCGCAGGGCGAAACACCACAACAGCCTGGGGATGGCTGGCAGCGGGCAACAGACGCACCTCCATCACCTCTAGAGTTCACCTCAGCTCATCCACAAAAAGGTTAGAGCATTGCTTACGACCCATGGCTGACCAATAGGCGACCAACTCCAAAGCCAAAGGTAAGCAAAGTACTAGGTCCGTGACCGACAAGCCATCATGCGTCCAGCTCAAGACGTTAAAGAAGCGCTACTAGGAGGCAACCTAGTAACTTTTAAATCTCTTGTTATTTGATCACTTTTTGTTTCTCAAGTCATAGCAGGACACACCTAGCTGCTCATGATCCTAGGAATTTAAATAAAACAAGCACAAGCTCGGAAGGTAGTCATACCTCACAAAATATATATATGTATGTTTAGGTAGAAAGATACCTTGGATATGCATGTATGTAGAAAAAATACTTCACAAAATATATATATGTATGTTTAGGTAGCAAGATACCTTGGATATGCATGTATATAGCAAAAATATCTCACAAAACATATATATGTATGTTTAGGTAGCAAGATACCTGGGACACACATGTATATAGCAAAATACTTCACAAAAAATATACGTATGTTTAGGTAGCAAAATATCTCATGGAAGAAAAGAGAGCAAAAAGAGAGCGAGCATGAAAAGAATAAGAAGAAAAAAAATATAGAAAAAAAAAAAAAAAAATATATATATATATATATATATATATATATATATATATATATATATATATATATATATATATATATATATGTATGTATGTATAATAAAGGTTGTCTAGCTTAAAAACAACATGCTTTTGAAAAGAGATGACTTCCAACTTTTCTTTGAAAAACTTTGCTGATCATAACTAGTTTTTGAAAGAATGTGTATACACCTGAAGGGTGAATGCTGTGAAAATTTTCCCGGACGCCCAAAATGGACTCGAATGAATGCACTAATTGATAAAAGAACGTATTTTGGAAACACCGGGTTAACTTAAATAGGGAAAACGAATCCTGAGCCCTAGTGTCACATGACCATAAAAACTTGATGCTTGAGTGTCCACATGGGTGCATGGGTGACCAGTTTTGCATAAAATTTCCTAATCATCATTGTTGCATGTGTATCATGGAAATAATGTAGGACATCCCCTTTATCCCCGAACCGCTGGCCAAACCCTGACATATATCATGACCTGCCGTTCTACAAGCCTTGAGCCAAAATCCCAACTCACCATAATCCTTACCCTCGGAAGAAAACACAAAGAGAAGGAAAATTCCCAATCCAAGAAAGGGAGAAGACACAAAAAAAGAATAGAGAATTCCCAATCCAAGAAAGGGAGAAGACACAAAAAAAAAAGAAAAAAAAGAAAATTCCCGATCAAGGATCGGGAGAAAACTAAAGAAATATGCAGAAAGGTCTTCGGACCAGACAATATCTGAACAATACAGAATTTTCACCAAGTAAACAAAAAAGAAAGGAAACCACGACCCAAAGTGGCCCTCTCCCTTTGATTGCCAACCAAAATCCTGTGCGCTAGCGACTTTCTCGCCACGCACTAAACAAAAACAGAAAAGGAAAAGGCAAAAACACTCAAAGCCAAATTCCCCACCTAAAAACCATTCCCAAAATAAGTCCTATTGATCCATGATCACGCATGTAATCTTTGATTTGATAGGAAATGATTTGCAAAATCAAGTCATGACATATCTATGGTTCGGAATTAGGATAAAACACTTACCTGTGTGAGATTGATACACTTTGAGTGATTTTCTCCTATCTTTGTTGGACCCAGTGGTTCCTCTAAATGGTCATTTAGAAACGAAATGCTAACATTCAAAATCTCATTTACGGTTATGAGAAAATTTCATCAGCATACTCTCCTTCCCCGATAGACACATTGTTTTTCATCCAAAAAGCATATGTTGCTCTGATCAGTTGGAAGTTGTCTCTTTACTAAAGCATGTTCGCATTTTGGTGAAGAAAAAACCGAGACTATTTTTAGTCTCACAGTCATCAAGAACTACGTAGGTCTGAGTTCCTCATCACAAATTGAGGATACGTAGGAGCAAAAGCCCTGCTTTTGTCGACCACCCCACTTTTTGTTACCGTGTCCCAAGAGACCGGTGGCATGCGGAGCCACATGACCGTGGGATCCCCAGATTCATGTTCTTTTATGTTTCATCCTTTATCATTTACATGACTTGAGGGACTAACGTTTGTTTTTTGATGTTGCGATTGTCATTTGTTTTGTGCATATATTTTGTTTGGACTATTGCGTTAGTGCTTACTTCGTTGTTGTCAATAGTGTTTGTTGAAATTCCGGAACCGTGTAGAGTTTTTCATTTAGGAACGTCGTCCTAAAAATAAAATGAACCAAAAATCCTAATAAAAAGAAAGAAGCGTTGTGAATAAAAGTCATGTTCGTAAAGAAAAGAAAAAATGTTTTTTGTATATATACATGTATGAAAAAGGAAAATGTGTATAGAAGGATTCTTTGTGTGTAAATGATGCGTGGAAAGGAATTCTTGTGTGTGTGAGCAACGAGTGTATATGAAGAAACTTTTGTGTGAACTATAAGTGTGTGTTGGGAAAAATGAAAAATCTTTGAATGTAAATAGGGTTTGTATATAGACCGTGTGACGTAAAGAGAAGAGTTCTAATGCGTGTACAGAAAAAGTTTGTCATGTATAAAAATATAAATGTACAAAGAAAGATTTTCCTCATAAAGGACCACAGGTGTATAGTTGTAGTGAACGTATATAAAAATAAAACAAAAAAGTAAAGAGAAAGAAAGACCGCGAAGGTCGACATGTTATAGTTAAGAAGTATAAATCATTCGTAAAGAGCAAACGCATCTTCTGGAAACAAGGGACTGATGCTAAGAGTTTATTTTCCGGAATGAACCGAGATAAGGATGGATGAATTCATTGAACTGATGAAAGAACATAACTTGGAAACGTTGGGTCTGTCTGTGTAAATTCCCAACCGTAGTATCACAATGCCATAAAAGGGATGCTTGAGTGCCCACCTGGCTGTATCCATGACTAATTTTGCACGTTGTTTTCAAATCATCATTGTCACGCGTGCCTTATGGAGTGATAGGGTTTTGGCCCGAGATCGACACCTTGACACCCAAATTTGTTTCGCCCCAGATATCAAGATTGGGTTCCCACGATAAAAGACCCCATTGAGACATAACCTTAGACCTTTTTGAACCTTGGCCTGTAAAAAAGGAATCCTCATTCTTTCCCCCGAAGCAAAGGACAGCGGAATCTCCTCAAGGGAAAGCAAATAGAATGCTAAACCCGATTTCCCAAAGAAAGGGATGGGGAAGGGAAAGTGAAAAGAAAGAGAAGGAAGAAATGGAAAGAAAGAAAAAAAAAAGAGAAAAAGAAAAATAAAGAAAAGAACAGAAGAAAGGAAAGAAGGGTTCCCGATCAAGGATCGAAAAGAAGTGAAAAAGAAAAAAAAAAAGAGAAAAAAGGGGCAATTCTCGATCAATGAAAGAAAGAGGACAGAAATTCTTCAAAGCCAGATTGCCACTCAGAATCATTCTTGACTGGCAATATCCCACCCCACATGAACAAAGAGGAAAAAACCGAAACAACCAGCTTCCTCTCCAAAAAACACTATCTGCGAGAAAATCCTATTGGTCCGTGATCGTGCGTTTGATCTTTGATTCGATAGGAAATCGTGTGCAAAAAAGAGTCATGGTGCAGTTATGGTTTGGGAATAGGATAAAACACTTGCCTTGTGAGTTTTATACACTATGAGTGATTTATTTTCAGCTTAGCCCGATGTTTCCCCTGCGTGTTCATTTGAAAGCTAGAAGTTGACATTCTACCCTTCATTCTCGGTTACAAGGAAGATTACCCTTGGCACAAGTATATTGTTTCTCTAAGATGTGGTGCTCTCGCGAATGATTTATTTTTCTTTGCAAAAAGCATGTTATCCTTTTAGGTGGAAAAACCCGGTGGACAGTTCGGTCCCGCCAACCCCTTTTTCGGAGCTCCATGAATTGCGTTTTCGTTCATGTGTCCTCCACTTTCGAGTTTGGAGCTGTGTTTCATGATTGCCTAAGTGAGGACCCTCAAGGCAATCCTCCATTCTGTTGGCTGGGAAATATCAAGCGCGGAGCCTCTAGTGACTGGGAAATATGTTCTTCTGTTGTTTTCTGGATCGGTTCCTTCGCCAAACATGTGTATATGTGTATATGTATATTGTATTCATTGTTCTTGTTGTTGTTTGTATTTTGTTTTGTGTTGTACAGCAAAAAAAATAAAAAAGAGAAGGAGTAGAGACGAGAATCGTCATCACGGAAAGGGCAGGATGGAGGAAATCAGTGTCTTATCTTTGCTTTCCTCTTATCTCCGATGAGAGGTAAGTAAAGAGGGGCAATTGTCATACCCTAATTTCGTCCGGGGATTATAATTTGATGATATACAACCATTGATTGGCCGCTTCGAGATGTTTGGCACCCTTTGTTGCACAATATGTGAAGTCCCGAGACGTGCCGAAAATCAAAAGGAAGCAGGCTTACGCGATCCGTGAAAATTCCGTGCTGTGACGGAAATCGGAAGGAGGTATTTTTCGCAATCCATGAGTTTTCGTAACTTCTTCGAAAGCTAAAAAATAGTAAATACATAATTCGTAAGGACTCGTAACCTTGCGGAAGGAAAATAAGTATCGTTACTAAATTCGTAAATTTTCGTAACGTTACGGAAAAAAATTACCAAAAAAAGGTAGAGGGGGGTGCATTTAGTAAAAAGGGGTACAAATAGCAATCAGGCCCACTTGGGCCTTCCAGATTCTTCCTCCAGAAGGCTGTTGCTTCTGGAGGAAGCAACCTTGCTCGTCTGGGCGAGCTGGGTGGCAAGCTCCTCCCCTATTTTGCTATAAATAGTGGGAGGAGTGATGGGAGAAAGGGTTCAGCCTTCTTGGCACTTCTCATTCTCTCGAAATTACTGAGGAAAATTATTTTCGTGAAGAAAATCCAAGCCGAGGCGCTTCCGTAACGTTTCCGTGAGTAATTACGCGAAGATTCTCGACCGGCCTTCAACATTCATCGTTCGTTCTTCATTTTCTTCAGTCCTCAACGGGTAAGAACCTCAAACCGAGCTTTTCAATTCATTCTATGTACCCGTGGTGGTCCACATTTTGTTTCATGTATTTTTATTCTCGTTTTCATTCGCTTTTTATACCCCCTTTTGACGTGCTTAAGTCATTTATTTAAGTCATTTCTCGCCTAATCTAAAAATAAAACAAATTTCCACCGATCGTTTGAATTGTATCATCCATTAATTTCGGTTAAAATGAATTCCGACCGTTCGGTCGTGCCGTAACCACATTGGAAATAAAAAAAGAGGTGAAATAATAATATAATAATCAAAAAATACCTTTTTAGTAAAATAAAGCGAAAAATCAATCGGACGTTTTCTCTTTGGGATATCTCATTCTTAATTGAATCGACTAATAACTAAAGTGAAACTAAGGCTAAAATCAACTCGCCTAGTCAAGCTCGTCCACAAAAATAGGGTTTTGAAAGTTTATCATTTCAGTTTCTTACCAAGTAAAATGGATCATTTTTTAAGGTCCAACGCCTTAAAATGATCACCTTTTAAGTAAAAAGAATCACTTGATTCACGCATAAGAAAGAACTACGTAGGTCTGATTCCCTCTTTGATGGGGGGTACGTAGGAGCAAGGGCCCCACTTTTGTCGACCTCAAAAAATAAAAAGAAATAAAAGTTAAGGTAACACAATGTCCACAATTCTAAAAAATAGGTTGTTGTCCTTTGAGACAAACGTGAGAGGTGCTAATACCTTCCTCAAACGTAAATACAACTCCCGAACTTAGAATTTTCATTTTGACCGGTTTCCTTCGATTTTCCCGACGTTTTCCACAAATAAACGTTGGTGGCGACTCTGCGCATCTTTCCTCCTTTGGAAAGCGCACCCGTGAGCCTCGCCCTCGCTCACCCGCAAAAGGGCACTTTGCGACAGGCAGCATGACGAGTCCGGAAAAAGGGAACTGGTCGTCTATTACTTAACCAAGAAGTTCATGGCATGTGAAATGAATTACTCTTTGCTCGAAAGGACATGTTGTGCGCTGGTGTGGGAAGCTCACTGTCTAAGGCAGTACATGGTGAACTACACCACTTGGTTAGTGTCCAAAATGGACCCAATCAAGTACATCTTAGAAAAACTTGCTCTCATTGGATGGATCGCTTGGTGGCAGGTTCTACCATCGGAATTTGACATTGTTTATGTCACTCAAAAGGCGATAAAGGGGAGTGCCTTGGCAGATTACCTGGCTCAACAGCCCATCAATGACTACCAGCCTATGCATCCAGAATTCCTTGATGAGGTCATCATGACCTTCTTTAAGGGGGAAGTAGAGGATAAAGATAGGGACAAATGGATTATGTAGTTTGACAGCACGTCGAATGCACTAGGCCATGGAGTTGGGACAGTTTTGGTTTCCCCCGATGACCAATATATACCTTTCATGACTAGGTTGGGTTTTGAATGCACAAACAACATAGCCGAGTATAAGGCGTGCGCCCTTGGGATCCAAGCAACAATTCACTTCAAGGTCAAGTTGCTCAAGGTATATGGGGACTCAGCCTTGGTAATCCACCAATTGAGAGGGGAATGGGAGACCAGGGATCATAAGTTGGTGCCCTACTAGGTCTACATCAGGAAGTTGATAGGATTCTTTGATGACATATCCTTTCATCACATTCCTAGAGAGGAGAATCAGATGGCCAATGCCCTTGCCACTCTAGCATCCATGTTCCAACTAACCTCGCATAGGGATTTGCCGTACATCAAATTCAGATGTTGTGGCAAGCCTACACATTGTTGCTTGATAGAAGAAGAGCAAGATGGTAAACCTTGGTACTTCGATATCAAATGATACATTGAAAACAAGGGATACCCACAGGAGGCCTATGACAACGACAAGAGAATGTTGTGAAGGTTGGCGGCTGGTTTTTTCCTGAGTGGGAATATCATATATAAGACAAACCACAACATGGTGCCACTTCGATGTGTGGATGCCAGGGAGGCTGAGCAAATGCTGGTAGAGGTGAATGAGGGATGCTTTGGAACACATGCCAACGGGCATGCCATGACCCATAATATTCTAAGAGTGGGATATTACTGGCTCACTATGGAGAACGATTGTTGCATCCATGTAAGGAAATGCCACAAGTGCCAGGTCTTTGCTAATAATGTCAATGCTTCACCCATACCTTTGAACATCTTGGCAGCACCTTGGTCATCCTCTATATGGGGTATAAACGTGAACGGAGCTATTAAGCCCAAGCCTTCAAATGGACATTGCTTCATCTTAGTCGCCATTGACTACTTCACTAAATGGGTCGAAGCAGCTTCGTACGCTAGTGTGACGAGGAGTGTGGTGATTAGGTTCATAAAAAAAGAGATAATTTTCTGGTATGGGTTGTGTCGCAACCTACCCTTCGGCGGGAGGGCGACGCGTGACTCGCGGGATGCATGTTCCACGAAAGGAATACGCGCGGAGTCACCACCAACATTTATTTGAGGAAAACGTCGGAAAAACCGGAAAAGACGCGATCTACGAATTTTTAAGTGAAGGGTTCGGGAGTTGTATTTACGCACGGGGAAGGTGTTAGCACCCCACACGTCCGTCACAAGGGACGACAGCCTTTAATCGAATGTGCAAACATGACTTTGATTTTTACGTTCCCTTTACGTTCTTATATCTTTTATGCCCTTTTTATATTTTTCTCTTTTTGTGGTCGACAAGGTTGTTTTCCCTTTGCTCCTACGTATTCCTCAATTTGTGATGAGGAAATCAGACCTACGTAGTTCTTTCGGAACAAAGTGTTTGGTTAAGTTGCTTTTTATCTTTATGCAAGATATATTTTGATTGAACAAAAAGGTCATTTAAGGTGTTGGACCATTAAACGATCTTTTGATTTTGAAAGGAGAGAAACGTTAAGGCGTTGGACCATTAACGATCTATCGGTGTGGTCGACAAAAGCGGGGCTTTTGCTCCTACGTATCCTCAATTGCGATGAGGAAATCAGACCTACGTAGTTCTTGCAAAAGCGGTAAAGTCACATGTTGATTTTATGCTTTTGAATGGTCCATGTTAACTGATAAAAGCAAAGAGGACCGTTTAAGGCGTTGGACCTTAAAACGGTTTTTAGTGATTTTTTGGACAAAACTTGATTTGTGAGTTGATTTTAGTCTTAGTTTCACTTTGGTTATTAATCAATTTATTCAAGGAAACTTCCAAAGAAAAACGTCCGATTGATTTTTTTGATTATTTTATTCAAAGATATTTTGATTATTTTATTATTATTTTTCAAGATATTTTTATTATTTTATTATTATTTTACTTTTTTTGGTTTAACCGAGGTTATAGCGTGAATGATCGGTTAGATTTCGTTTTAAAAGTGATTAAATGAGATTACAACACAAATGATCGATTGAAATTCATTTTATCATTTATTAGGTGAGAAAACGGCTTAAATAAACGGAAAAAGCGCGTTAAAGACAGAAAAAAAGAAATCGAAAATGAATGAAATAAAGATGAAAGCTTAAAAAACACAAGAAATGAATTGAAAGTCTCGGATTCGAAAACTTACCCGTTGAAGAACGAAGAACGGATGAAGAACGGTGAAGAACGGACGAAAACCTTCACGGATTTGCTTACGGAAACATCTCGGAAGCGTTACGGAAGCTCCTCGGCTTGGATTTTCTTCACGGAAACAATTTTTTTCACCCAAAACAGCTGAAATACATAGCCAGGGGGCTGAGGGATCCTTAGAACAGCCCCCTTCAGCCTATTTATAGGAAAAAGGGGGAGGAGGTTGCCGCCCAGCTCGCCCAGGCGAGCTCACCTCGCCCAGGCGAGCTGGGTTGCTTCCTCCAGAAGCAATCCAGCTTCAAAAAATAATTCTGGAAGGCCCAGTTCAAAATTTCAAAATTGCTATTTGCACCCCCCCAATTTTGATAAGTTTACCCCCCTTTCTTTCGTAATTTACAGAAAAGTTACGGAAGCCTTACAGAAGCATCTAGGACTTTATTTTCTTCTTTTTTTCACTTCCCTCTCTGTGGCGTCCCTAAATTAATGACTGGTTTAATAGAAATAATTTAAGTAACAAAAACCATGGTAAATTTTTTTTTCTTCTTTTTCTTTTTCATTTCTTTCTCTTTTCACCATAACTAGGTTTAGAAGGAAAATCCTCACTATAAAGTCCTCAATGCCCAGTTCACAACTCTATTCGGAGTCATTTCTTTCTTACCGCTCATAATTCTCTAAATTATTTTGCTGTTTCAAAAGGAAGAATGTACCAGCCATTACTTTAGCTCGTCACATGAAAATAAAAGAATAAAATACGGTCGATAAACTCTTTTACAAATAAAGTTGCTAATGCTTTCTTTTCAAATAACAAGATCGATTATAAATGCATTCATCGTTTTAAAGCTGTCCAAAATATGGGAGTTTTACAAAATACATAGTGTCATCCAGAGCAAAGGTGTCCATAGTGGTGGCTTCAGCCACATGTATACAATCATCAAATGCCTATACATCAGGTCTACCCATACAAAAACAAAAGAGTAAACCTAACAGTTAGTCCTAGATACACCCACCCTCAAACATATACAAAACGAATCCAAAAAGTTGTCCACTAGGATGAAGAGCCTCCGCTGATCGCCATCTCCCCCGGGCCACTATCCTCCGTAGAGTCTGCCTCAGATGCCGACATGACTTCCTCGGGAGAATCCACCTCAAGAAGTGGATCCTCATCACCCTATAGAAAGTCAAGGGCATCCACAGCAGGCTCAGGAGGTAGCTCTTCCAGATCCTCCTCGGGGTCTTCCTCGGATGACGTTACCTCGATCACTTGGACGGGCTCCACTAGACAATATGGTGTAGGCGTGGGTAGTATCCACTCCACCGTGCGCTGAAGCGTCCGTGTAGGTTCATCTGGATGCACTAAAGAAGTAGCCATGAGTCGAATGGTGCCCCGAAATCGGCACCTCGTGTTGCCTTCGAGGGTCTCCCAAGCTCCCTCTAGGCACTCCATCTCTACTCGATCACGGATTAGCTGCGCCGCCATCACGATCTACAAGAAAGAAGGGAAAGGGGTAGACTCTTTCACAAGAATCTAACTGCGCTACACACAATTTGTCTCATAACCACTACATGCAAGTAAAAGGGGTATTTTAAGGCTTTCCATCTCTGGTAATCGATTACACAGCCTTGGTAATCGATTACCAGAGGCTAAACGTGAATTACACAGCCTCAGGACATGAAATATGCAATAATGCACTGTGTAATCGATTACACATGCCTGGTAATCGATTACCAGTGACCCATCCCTCTTTGTAATCGATTACACAGGCTGGTAATCGATTACCAGAGGCTCCCTAAGTTTCCTGACTTCGTTTTCAAGCCTGGTAATCGATTACACCCCTTGGTAATCGATTACCAGAGACCATCTTAGCCTCCTGTCTTCATTTTTTAAGCCTTGTAATCGATTACCCACCCTTGGTAATCGATTACCAGAGACCATATCTCACATATCAGTCAAGTTTCACAACTGGCCAGCTACCACAAGCCTCCTTGCTTTGTGGTCTTTGTTCCTTTTATCTGTTGACTGCCAGGAGCTCGCCTGCTTAGGTACATCATAGGTTCTCACTGACCGACTATGCCCGGGTTGGGTCGGGATTGGTCAAGCTTGGTTTTGGGCAATAGCACCCCACCTGACGTCCCCAAGGTCTCCTGACCCCCGCGACATATCTCCAGGTACCACTCTGTGGTCAACAATAAAAGCAGGAAGTTTCACCCTTCAACACTTCCTCATCTCAAGCTTGTAGGATTATGGGGTACCCATCACATGTGGTACTAGGTGGCGGTCGGGCGATGGTGCACAACAAGTTTTCCACATCCACAATGCGCGCATAAACCCACCATCCCCTATTGCCCACCTCCAACTGAGCTCACGTACTCCCACGTAGCCCATATCCTCGTTTCTCTCAACACCGGGTCCCCATCAATCCTCCCAAGCTTCCACAACATCCAAGCAAAACAACATTCAAAAAGCACAAGCTATCATAGCCAAGCAAAACAGAGCAAAGGCAGAAAACTCTGCTCAACACATCAACCAAAATCACAGCTTTTCTCATTTAAAGACCACAGTAACAATTCCTTCGATCCAATTCGTTAACCGTTGGATCGACTCCAAAATTTTACTGGAAGTCTATAGTGCATAAGCCTACATTGTGATCGTTGGGATCTACTAGCAAACATCCAGAACTCATTCTGTACTACTCTTTCCACAACCAACCACACACAAGCATTTTTCTGCACAAAGCCAAAATCCTGCTGCACCTATTTTGACAGCAAAATTCTGCATAAGTGCAGATTTCGAAAATCACACTTCCCCTCATCCAATCTTGCTCAAATCAAATCCTACAAGTCCCAAATCATGTATCAAACATGTCTAAACCAAAGCCAAGCTTCAAACCACAGCAACACAAAATCTAGGTGTCCAAAACCCCTCAATTCAATGGCTTTTCTAGGTTTGAAAGGTGAAGTTTAGAATGAGGTAAATTTGAAGCAAACTCTCACCTCACACCAATCCATAACATCAATCTAAACTTGCCCAAATTGGATTTACACCTAAAATTCCACCAAATCAAAATTTGACTCTTCAACACCCAAATTTGCCCTAGAAATGGCTCTTTGTTCACTTGGTCATTTGTTTTTCTCCCTAGCACAGTCCAAGCTTTCTCCCAAGTCCTAAATGACATTTCAAGCTAGTATTAACTCACTTTAACCTCCATTTACCACAGAATTCAGACTTAGCTTTCCAACTCTCAAAGCCTCACTCTTTTTCCACTCATAACACCACATTCTCACTTTCCAACCCTAGGTTAACTCTACATTTCATCTCTAACAGTTTTCCATGGGCAATTTCAGCATATAAACATCACAAACATCATCACAAAACCCTAAAACAGTATGGGTATGTTTAACTCATCCAAACATGGCAATTTCAACAAGTTTTCAGCAAATGCCTTCACAAATAATCATCACACAGCAGAAAACTAACAAAACCACCCATCATATCTCCCAAAACCCCATACCCACGAAATTTAAGAGAGAAAGAAGTCCACCCAAACCTGAATTTTCGAAGTCCCACTCGTAGCCACGCACTTCACGACCCCGAAAATGCTCTCCTTTCGCGATTTGGGGCAGAAATGATGGCCAAAGGTTGAAGCTTTGTGTGGAGCTTCAATGGAGAATGAAGAAGAAGAGAATGGCAACGTGAGGGAGAGAGAGGGCTGTCTGAAATTTCTGTTTTGCTGAGTGAGGAGAGAGAAAAGCTTTTTGGTCTTAAATAAAAGGTTTTCCTCTTTTTCTATTATTTTATTCAAGCTCTGCCACATGTCCCTATTTGATTGGAGCAAAAAGGGCCCACTTTCCCTTTTGACTGTGACCCATGCTCAGCCACAAAAGTGAGAAAAATCTGACCTTTGAAACGCTAAAATCCTGCCTCGGTTTGCGTGCCGTTTCTCTTGTTCCAGTTTCTCGCGTTTCTCTGCGTCCGTCGGGGCCAGTTTTTGAAAGCAAGCAATATATATATCAAAACGCTCAGAATAAAACCCCGAGCGTGGTTCAGAGGTTGGTTTCGTTAAATTCTAAGTCGCACGCAAAACGATGATTTTTAACTAATTAATTAGGAATTAACCCATAACCTCCCAGTTATGGATTTCTCTCCCTTAATTAGTCCAACCCGCATATCTTGCCCCCACTATTCCTATTTCTACCAAGAACATATCTATACATATACACTGAATAATACTTATATATATATATATATATATATATATATATATATATATATATATATATATATATATATATATATAAAATCATTCAAAATACATCGTTTTCGAAAATTCCGGGTAGAAATTTCCAGGATGTTACACTCTCACCCGTATTAAGTTAAATATGCTTATTTAGAGTTATGGGAATTTTACGGAAGCATTACGGGTGTCACGGAAGCCCCGGAATCCCATTTTTCAACAAAACGGGGGGTGTGGTGGCCACCTAACTCGCCCAGGCGAGCTAGGTTGCTTCAACCTTTAAGCAAGAAATTGCCCAGAAACCTCTAGAAGGACCCAGATTCGAAAATTACTATTTGCACCCCCCATTTTACTAAATACACCCCCCTTTGGCTTTTTTTTGTGATTCTTTTTTCGTAAAGTTACGGAAACTTACGAATTTCGTAACGATACTTGTTTTCTTTCCGTAATGTTACGGAACCTTGCGGATTACATAATCATCCCTTTTTTGACTTACGGAATGTTACGGGACCTCACGAATTGTGCAACGATGCTTCCTTACAGATTGTGCATCAATACTTTCTTTTGATTTCCGGCACGTCACGGAACTTCACAAACTGCCTAATGATGGGTGCCAAGCACCTCAAAATGACCAAATACAAGTTGCATGCCACCAAGCAAAGGTCCCCGGACGAAATTAGGGTATGACAGTTGCCCCTCTTTACTTGTCTTTTATTGGAGATAAAAGGGAAGTAAAGATAAGACACTAATTTTGTTCCTCTCGGTTGACGAGAGTCGCGGGTGACCATAAAATACCTCCGCATGTAAATGACTTGTTGTCCCCGGGGGAACGAAAGGTGCAGAAGACGATGTCAGTCTCTGCATGCTATCAAGCGTTCTGTCTTACAGATAACAAAAGAAAGTTTATACAGATAACCACTCGGGTATTTCCGCCAGTCAGCGTGACTCAAATGTCAGTATGATAGATCTTGTGAGCGCGGAAGATGGCGTAAATCTCCGCGTGTCAACGGGCTTGTCGGTCGCGATTGACGAAGGGCGCAGAAGACGACGTTAGTCTCTGCGTGCTATCAGGCTTTTCGTCTTACAGATAGCAAAAAAGAATGTTTATACGGATAACCACTCGGGTATTTCCGCCCGTCAGCGTGACTCAAAAGTCAGTATGACAGATCTTGTGAGCGCGGAAGATGACGTAAATCTCCGCGTGTCAACGGGCTTGTCGGCCGCGATTGACGAAGGGCGCAGAAGACGAAGTTAGTCTCTGCGTGCTATCAGGCTTTTCGTCTTACAGATAGCAAAAAAGAATGTTTATACGGATAACCACTCGGGTATTTCCGCCCGTCAGCGTGACTCAAAAGTCAGTATGACAGATCTTGTGAGCGCGGAAGATGACGTAAATCTCTGCGCGTCAACAGGCTTGTCGGCCGCGATTGACGAAGGGCGCAGAAGACGATGTTAGTCTCTGCGTGCTATTAGGCTTTTCGTCTTACAGATAACAAAAAAGGATGTTTATACGGATAACCACTCGGGTATTTCCGCCCGTCAGCGTGACTCAAAAGTCAGTATGACAAATCTTGTGAGCGCGGAAGATGACGTAAATCTCCACGTGTCAACGGGCTTGTCGGCCGCGATTGATAAAGGGCGCAAAAGACGACGTTAGTCTCTGCGTGCTATCAGGCTTTTCGTCTTATAGATAGCAAAAAAGAATGTTTATACGGATAACCACTCGGTTATTTCCGCCCGTCAGCGTGACTCAAAAGTCAGTATGACAGATCTTGTGAGCGCGGAAGATGACATAAATCTTCGCGTGTCAACGGGCTTGTCGGCCGCGATTGACGAAGGGCGCAGAAGACGCCGTTAGTCTCTGCGTGCTATCAGGCTTTTCGTCTTACAGATAGCAAAAAAGAATGTTTATACGGATAACCACTCGGGTATTTCCGCCCGTCAGCGTGACTCAAAAGTCAGTATGACAGATCTTGTGAGCGCGAAAGATGACGTAAATCTCCGCGTGTCAATGGGCTTGTCGGCCGCGATTGATGAAGGGCGCAGAAGACGACGTTAGTCTCTGCGTGCTATCAGGCTTTTCGTCTTACAGATAGCACAGAAAGTTTTGAAAGTGCGGACAACCACTTGGGTATCTCCGCATGTCACGTGACTCCTGTGTCAGCATGACAGAACTTGTGAAAGTGGCCGACAAAAGCGAGGCTTTTGCTAATACGTATCCTCCAATGAGGAACTCAGACCTACATAGTTCTGGATAACTTGTGAGACTAGAAATAGTCTCGGTGTTTTCTTCGCTAAAATGCGAACTTGCTTTAGTAAAGAGACAAAACTTCCAACTAATCTAATCAACATATGTTTTTCGGACCAAAAACAATGTGTCTACTGGGGAAGGAGAGTATACTGATGAAATTTTCTCATAACGACAAATGAGATTTTGGATGTTTAGCATTTCGTTTCTAAATGACCATTTAGAGGAAACATTGGGTTCGACAAAAGTAGAAGAAATCCACTCAAAGTGTATCAATCTCGCATAGGTAAGTGTTTTATCCTAATTCCGAACCATAGATATGTCATGACTTGATTTTACAAATCATTTCCTATCAAATCAAAGATTACATGCGTGATCATAGATCAATAGGACTTTCCTTGGAAACGGGTTCTCTTGGTGGGTTTTTCGGCTTTTGATTTTTTTTTTTGGCTTTTATCCTTTTCTATTTTTGTTTAGTGCGGGGCGAAGAAGTCGCTAGCGCACAAGATTTTGGTTGGCAATTAAAGGGAGAAGACCACTTTAGGTTGTGGTTTCCTTTCCTTCTTTTTGTTCATTTGGGGACAATTCTGTATTGTTCAGATATTGTCCGGTCCAAAGACCTTTCTGCACATTTCTTCTGTTTTCTTTCGATCCTTGATCAGGAGCTTGCTTTCCTTCTTCTTCTTCCTTTTCTTTTTTTTTCTTTCTCCCATTCTTTGATTGGGAATTTTCTTTCTTTTCTTTTTTCTTTCTCCCACTCTTTGATTGGGAATTTTCCTTTCTTTTCTTTTTTCTTTCTCTTTGATTAGAAATTTTCCTTCTTTTCTTTTTTTGCTTCCGAGGGTAAGGATTGACATTCTCACCCTGGGTCAAGGTTTATGGTGAGTCAGGATTTTGGCTCAAGACTTGTAGAATGGCTAGACATGATACATGTCAGGGTTTGGTTTGGTTCAAGGATAAAAGGGATGCCCCACATTATTTCCATGACACAAATGCAAAAATGATGATTTGGAAATTTTATGCAAAACTGGTCATGCATGCACCTATGCGGACACTCAAGTGTAAAATTTTTATGGTCATGTGATGCTAGGGCTCAGGATTCATTTCCTCTATTTTAAATCAACCCAATGTTTCCAAAATATGTTCTTTTATCAATTTGTGCATTCATCCGAGTCCATTTTGGGTACTCGGGAAAATTTCACAGCATTCACCCTTCAGGTGTACACACATTTTTTTTCAAAAACTAGCTATGATCAGCGAATTTTTTTTCAAAGAAGAGTTGGAAGTCATCTCTTTTCAAAAGCATGTTGGTTTTTCAGCTAGACAACTTTTTTTTCTTTTTTTTTTCTTTTTTTGTTTATTTCTTTTTCTTGTTTGTTTTTTTTTTGTTTTTTCCCCTTTTTTTTCCATGAGGTATTTTGCTACCTAAACATGTGTATATTTTTGTGAGGTATTTTTGCTATATACATGCATATCCAAGGTATCTTGCTACCTAAACATACATATATATATTTTGTGAGGTATCTTTTTGCTACATACATGCATATCTAAGGTATCTTGCTACCTAAACATACATATATATTTTGTGAGGTAGTTGTTTGCTACCTAAATTACATACATGCATATCTAAGGTATTTTTCACTACCTAAACACGCATACATATATTTTGTGAGGTATGACTACCTTCCGAGCTTGTGCTCGTTTTATTTAAATTCTTAGGATCATGAGCAACTAGGTGTGTCCCAAAATGACTTGAGAAACAAAAGGTGATCAAATAGCAAGCAGAAATTTAAAAGTTACTAGGTTGCCTCCTAGTAGCGCTTCTTTAACGTCTTGAGCTGGACGCCTGATGACTTGTTTGTCACGGACCTAGTACTTTTGCTTATCTTTGGCTTTGGACTTGGTAGCCTATTGGTCGGCCATGTGTCGTAGGCAACGCTCTAACCTTTTTGTGGATGAGCTGAGGTGAACTCTAGAGGTGGTGGCGGTGCGTCTATTGCCCGCTACCGGCCATCCCAATGCTGCTGTGGTGTTTCGCCCTGCGCCTGCCTAGGGGCCCAGTACTTCTTGATGAAAGCCTGGTTAATAGGGGGACTGATGACCTTGCTGGGGGCGACAGGCACCCCGTAGAATCGACAGAGGCCCGTAATCAGAGCTGGCAACCCCAAGACCCTGTTGGACTTCTCCGGGTCCACAGAGTGTTTTGCGGGCACGATCCCTGCAAACAATAGATGACATCAGAAATTAGTTGGGGGGAGGTGCGTACTTACCTATGCCATGACGACATGAACTTGCTGGGGGGGAACGGGCGCCCTGTAGGGCCGACAGAGGCCCGTAACCAGAGCTGGAAACCCCAGGGCCCTGTTGAACTTCTTCAGGTCCACTGGGTGTCTTTGTGGGTGCGATCCCTGCAAACAATAGATGGTATCAGAAATCAGTTGAACCATATGCATACTTACCCATGTCAGGACGACACAAACCAACTGATACTTTTGCAGGGGGAGATTGGCATTGCGGTCGCTGGGCAGAATGTTGCTAAGTAGCAATGTCATCTATATCTGTGTAAGAGTGGTCATGTTGGTGCGCATGATCCGCACTCGTCTCTTTGCAGTGGCACGGGTGAAATCTTGCCCCGGTATGCATAGTAGCCGTGTGATAGCCTCCCTCTCTGGTTGTGCTCGCACAGTTGGCCCTCCTCCAATATCAGGGGGTGGCCCAGGAACCGTTAAAAGGAAACTACTGGTCCCTTAACCGGGAGTGCAAGTCTCGGTTAAGCATTTAAGGACAGAGGACCTTAAATTCTCTTAAGGTGCGGATGTGGAGCACACTGAAAATGAGGACACGTAGCCCTCTAAAGGTGAGGGCGTGCAGCCCTCTCAAGGCGAGGATGTGTAGTCCTCTGGAGGTGAGGGCGTGCAACCCTCTGTTGGCGAGGACGTGTAGTCCTCTTCAAGGTGAGGGCGTGCAGCCCTCTGTTGGCAAGGACGTGTAGTCCTCTCAAGGTGAGGGCGTGCAGCCCTCTGTTGGCGAGGACGTGTAGTCCTCTCAAGGTGAGGGCATACAGCCCTCTGTTGGCGAGGACGTGTAGTCCTCTCAAGGTGAGGGCGTGCAGCCCTCTGTTGGCGAGGACGTGTAGTCCTCTAAAGGTGAGGGCGTGTAGCCCTACGAAGGTGAGGACATGCAGTCCTCTGATGGCAAAGGCGTGTAGCCCTCTTAAGGTGAGGACATGCAATCCTCTGATGGCGAGGGCGTGTAGCCCTCTGAAGGTGAGGACATGCAGTCCTCTGATGGCGAGGGCGTGTAGCCCTCTAAAGGTGAGGACGTGTGGTCCTCTAAAGGTGAGGGCGTGTAGCCCTACGAAGGTGAGGACATGCAGTCTTCTGATGGCGAGGGCGTGTAGCCCTCTGAAGGTGAGGACATGCAGTCCTCTGATGGCGAGGGCGTGTAGCCCTCTGAAGGTGAGGACCTGCAGTCCTCTGATGGCGAGGGCGTGTAGCCCTCTGAAGGTGAGGACGTGTGGTCCTCTAAAGGTGAGGGCGTGTAGCCCTACGAAGGTGAGGACATGCAGTCCTCTGATGGCGAGGGCGTGTAGCCCTCTGAAGGTGAGGACTTGTGGTCCTCTGAAGGTGAGGGCGTGTAGCCCTACGAAGGTGAGGACATGCAGTCCTCTGATGGCGAGGACATGTAGTCCTCTGGAGGTGAGGGTACTAGTACCCAAGGGTTCACCCTTATGAGAAAGCAAGAGATCGACTCATCGAGAGGGTCGGTCATCCCAAATCCACACGACTGGATATTAGATGTAGGAAATCTATGCAGTTAACATGATTTTTTAGGGATGCAGATGCATGCAACTTTTGTCTTGAAATGCGATAAATGCAGACTTCATATGAAACAATGCAATGTAATGGAAAGTTGTACAACGTTCATGACATTTTTTCCCTATTTTGTGATTTTGATTTTGATTTAATTTTTTGTAAAACACAGATTGACTGTCCTTTTGAAAGAGGTGATAGTCCATGCAACCTTATCCTATCTTTTGCAAATCTCTCCGAGAACTCCCTCAGAGTGTGTGTTCTGTTTGATTTAGTCATTTGACCATTTTGGAGTGACGACAATGGAGTCGTTTGATGTTTAATCAATCCATTGAAATTCCAGGGTTTGTCCCCTTTTTTATTATTATTTTTTTATTTTTTTTAAAAAAACATCGATGGGTGAGAACTTCTAATCTGCCCCTAGGTTCACCTGAGGCTCATGCACGATGCCCCTCATTGCCCCAGTGTAAGGCTTTGAGGTACCAATTGTTATCTTTCGTCATGACCTTGTAGCAAGGAACCTATTGGGTGAGAACTTCTAATCTGCCCCTAGGTTCGTTTAAGGTTTATGCATAGTGCCTTTCATTGCCCCAGTGTAGGGCTCTAAGGTATCCATCGTTGTTTTGTTTTCACAACCTTGTAGCAAGGGAGAATGAAAGAAGCAATTGATTTTTGCAAAAAGAATTTTCCAAGGACGAGAAATAGTTGAAGGATTTTTTCAGTTGATGGATTAAGTCAAATGACTCCTATGTAGAAGCAAGATGTTTTGATGTTTTGATGATGCCGAAGGATCAAGTGCTTCTAAGTTTTATTCGAGACAAGAAATCAAGATATATGATCAAGTTGATCTCTAGAATCTTAGGAAGAAGTTTCCAAATTGAAAAACAAAAGGTTTGACCAAAGAATTCTATCATTTCAAATTGAGATTTGCTCTCTGGTAATCGATTACCAGCAGTTGAAAATGTTTTAATTCAAATTTTTAAAACCTGTAATCGTTTACACAAGTCTTGTAATCGATTACCATAGAGGATTTTCGGAAAATAATTTCCAAGAGTCACATCTATTCAAATGGTTTATGAATGGGCATCAAAGGTGGCTTGGAAGCACGAATTTAAAGAGAGTTTTCATTGCCCACAAAGTTTATCCTCTCGAAAGATTAAGAGTTTTTCTGAACTGAACTGTCTTATCCTCTCAAAAAGATTCCTTGGTCAACCACTTGCATATTCAATAAGGAATTTTGATTGGTCTTCATTGTACAATCTATCCCTTTTAAGAGAGATTTCTTCTTCTCTTCTTCTTACTTCTGAAAAGGGATTAAGAGACTGAGAGTCTCTTGTTGTAGAGGATTCTTGAACACAAGGGAAGGGTTGTCCCTGTGTGGTTCAGACTTTGTAAAAGGAGTTTTACAAAGAGAGTGGAAAATCTCAAGTGGGTTGCTTGAGGACTGGACGTAGGCGCGGGAAGTGGCCGAACCAGTATAAATCAAGTTTGCATTCCTCTCTTCCTTTAAACTTCTTTTATTGCTATTTATCTTTTGCTTTAAAGAAGTTTATTTTGAATTGTCTTTTGAGTAATTCATGTTAAGGGTGCATTGTTAATCCAAAAAGAAAGAGTGATAGTTCAATTGGGGAATAGTCTTTGCATCTTAATTCAACCCCCCCTTTCTTAAGATAACTGAGGCCATTTGTCCAACATCCTATTCTTGACAACTCGCTTCTCTAAGAAGACAAACTTTCCGGCATGATAAAATGAGGTCACATGAACGTCTATATTTTTACTTGAAAACACAGTCAATCAAATGCCCTCTCTTCCTTTTTTGTTTTTTTGTTTTGTTTTTTTTTTTTTTACTTTACTCGTCGTTTTACGACACCCCCACCAACGTGCAAGATGAGTAATCTCTGATTGAACGGTCTTGGAAATCAACACTCAGGAGCGCAGGTTGCTTGAGCAAACAGACCAATGGCTTACACTCACATTCCGGTGGAAGTTGAATAAGCAAAGACGTGTTCGTGAGAGGATGAGAGAGACAAGGATGTCCATTTTATCCATATCATTTAGCATTGTAACTGTGGTTTATGGCATAAACTTGAAAATCCTGATGAGTCATAACAACAGCTTCCAGAATTGCCCCATGTATGGTGTTGCTTGTCAATGTTAGGATTCAACAAGCGATTCTCCTCAAATTTCAGCCAGCCCGTATCAATTAGACTTCACACTTTATGCTTCGGGGTCATACAATGCTCAATGGAATGGCCCGGGGCTCCTCCATGATAAGCACACGTTGCGTTCGAGTCGTATCCTCAGAAAAATGGAGGTTGAGGAACCTTGGTTGGGGTTATGGCTACCATTGAATTATTGAGTGGATATGGGATCAAGTTTAGCATATGACAACGGAATTTGGGGTGAACCCTACAGGCTTTTTGCTGCAAAATTCCTTTTTGTTGGTGTTTTTTGGTTTGTGCTAAAGGTGGTCTTCGTCATTGGAAGTGCGGTAGACAGGCTTTGTGGTTGATTTAGGGATGGCCTTTGTGGATAACTGGGCGGTGGGTAAGGAGGAGGTTTGTTATTGGCTGAGTAATGACATTGTTGGGTTGGTGGGAAACTTGGCCGTATAGGAATGGCAGTCACAACATGGGTTTCTCCCTCTTTCTCACCCTCTTCATTTGCCCCAGTTTTCTCAGTCGTCCTAGTAGGATGATCAAATTTGCCTCTTTTCGGACCCACATTGATCCTTTCACTGGCGAAGACCAAATCTGCAAAGCTTTGAGGGTGCGTAGCCCGCCATCTTTTCATAGTAGAGTACCGATAATGTGTCTACCATCACGATTATCGTCTCCCTTTTTGCACATGTTCTGTAGTTGCATCCTATCCGGAACCATATCAGAATAGTACTGATACTGCCTAACGAAGGCAACCATTAGGTCCTTCCAAGTATGGACTCGGGAAGGTTCCAAGTTAGTGTACCAGGTAACAGCTACCCCAGTAAGACTTTCTTGGAAGAAATGTATTAACAGTTCCTCATCTTTGCGTATGCCCTTATCTTCTGACAATACATCTTTGGATGGTTCTTGGGGCAAGTAGTCCCCTTGTACTTGTCAAAGTCCAGCACCTTGAACTTGGGAGGGGTGATGATATTGGGTACTAGGAACAACTCTTCTAGGTTAGCAAAGGCATAATCTTTACCTCCTTCAATGGCCCTGAGCCTTTCCTCTTTCCCATTTCTGCCATAGCATGAGGGTTTTTAACCGCTGTGGAATGTGAGGGTTGTGGTTGTGGGTGACACTGAGGGCCCTCCAAAGTGTTTTGCAGGGGTATACCACCAACTGCTTGCCCTTCAGTGGCATATCCGAGGCAAGGCTCGAAGTCGGCTAGATTGTGGTGGGGCATTCCATGTGTCTCCTCCATGGTTTGAGAGATATGTGCCTGATCAGATTGAGGTTATTGGTTCTCAATGAGTATCGGAGTGGATTTATTGAGATTTTCATTGAGAGCGTATGACACATTGGGTGGTGTATAGTTGGGAGGCAAGCCATATGATGGGAAGGCGTGCTCGTTTTGAATTTGCACATCATGGGGTCGTCCGTACTTCCCAAATCTTTGCCTATCATATTTGAGGTTGGATGATTCATTTGGTTGATGCTGGATGGGGACGTCGGGTTCACCTTAGCAACAGCGTTGGTAGCGGCAACTGCAACCATATCGACTTCCCTTATCTTTTTCATGCTTATTATGGCCTCCATCATTGTGGCCATTTGCTCTTTCATGGCCTCCATTTCGGCCTTCATCTTCTCTTGCACCTCCTCTGCTTCACCCATTACTCTAGCTCTAGCACGAGTTCGGTAAGGGCGCCGTAAAGCGTGTCCTTTTCTTTTTGATAATAATGATTAAGTTCATTTTATTTTATTTTATTTTATTTTTCAAGGAAAGAATGCAATGAGCAATGCAACCAATGAAAAGCATGGATGTATGCGAATGATGTACAGTTGAAGTATTGCGAATTTTTACGTAGGATATGGGGTTGAATCAATTTAGATATTCAATATGGTCCATGACATCTTTCGCATGAAGATAGAATCATGATTCTTCCTTCCTTCTAGCGAGGGAACCAATTAACAGACGCCCCTCCATGCTAGCCAAGAGTTGGTCCCAATTCGCCTTTCCTTTTTCGACGCACGAGCGGTGACCTTGTAGCGGATAGACGGGCCTACCTTCTTGGAGAAAAGGGTGTGAAACCAGCCACACATAGAGAGCCAGTGCACAACAAACAATTCTTGCGCCGCTCTTTTCACATCCCCGGTCGAACGTGTCATACATGGCCAAAATGGCGACGACCGGGCTTTCCTCGCCATGATGAAAGGCGAGGAAAGCGTCAATCACTGCTAGGTCCACTAACCCTTCCATATTCGGAAAGAGGACAACTCCAAAGATCAAAAGTGCCAAGATGTCAATAAAAGAAAGCCCATTTGCCTTGATTTTCCAAGGCCTTTGCCCTTTCCTCCAAACACTTCCTTGGTACTCCGACTACCCTATTCCTGTTTTGCTTTACCCGGTCCAACTCTTGTGCTGAGATTTTCACTACCTTGGCAACTCTTGTCGTGGAAGGATAGAACCTAGAGAAAAGATATGGCTTCCTTCCTCCCAGTGGGGATCCCAGGATTTCTTCAAACTCTTTCACAGTCGGCACTAGCTGGAAGTCCTCGAATGTGAAGCACCTTAGGGGCTGGTCATAATACTGGGAAAGGGATGCAATCGGTTCCATGGAGACTTCTACCCTAGCTAGGTCCCAAATCTTACCATAGGCTTTGCGGAAGGCTTGCCGTTGAAGTTGACCCATTAATTGCCCCAACTCTCGTAAACTAGTGACCTCTAAGCTCTTGATTTTGACTTGATAGAACGTCTTTTTAAGCGAAGGCTTTTGACTTGATCCAATGTTTTACTAAAGTGAAATAAAATCTAGTGCGAATCAAAACTCCGACATCTATCATGGGTGGAATGGATGAATGCATGAAGAAATGCATATGACACAGATGCAATTTACGAATACGGGAGCCCGAGAAATTGTTTCCTTCTTGGATACAACGTTTGGGCAGCATGGCACCCAACGTATGTTTTTAAGAAGGCGACACGGACCCTCCGTCGGTTTGCTAAAGTGAGGGGATCAAAGACGAAACCCTCGCATGATGCATATGCGAAAGGCACAACACGGGGATGTACATAGTACGACAATATTCACAAACAAATATAAGCAAAAGGGTATATGATACTTATGCATGGCAGTGTGAAAAATGGCACGCAGCGTGTTTGCTCCGTGCCCCTACTTAAGGGACCTATAAGGGAGAGAGCTAACTAGGCTTTTAGTGATAACCCCCAAGGTAGTCATATCTCTCTTGATGGTTTCTAGAGGTATCATCCCCTTCGAAGAACATACTACAGCAATAGGGACTACTAGCAACAATATGTTTTCAAAGAGAAAAACTCTAGATGAGGGTTCACTGTAATCAAGCAAGTCGGAGACCTAGCATGATCACAAATTCACCTCCACTCCTTATGTTCCCACGAACCCGGGTATATGGCCCCTTTTTTCAACTCACCGTGTGTGCAAATAGTGTTAGTGTTTGTGTGCATCAAATGAATAAATATTTACCTCAAGCATACAAAAAATGCACTAAAAGCATCAGAGAGTTATATATACAAGAACATAATGAAGGGAAACCAACAAAGGCATGGCAAAACTTTGCACAAGATTAAATGGCCTAACTCTCTAAAAACAGTCCCCAGTGGAGTCGCCAACTGTCGCAACCTACCCTTTAGCGGGAGGGTGACGCGTGACTCGCGGGATGCGTGTTCCACGAAAGGAATATGCGCGGAGTCGCCACCAACGTTTATTTGAGGAAAACGTCGGAAAAACCGGAAAATACGCGATCTACGAATTTTTAAGTGAAGGGTTCGGGAGTTGTATTTACGCTCGGGGAAGGTGTTAGCACCCCACACGTCCGTCACAAGGGACGACAGCCTTTAATCGAATGTGCAAACATGACTTTGATTTTTACGTTCCCTTTACGTTCTTATATCTTTTATGCCCTTTTTATATTTTTCTCTTTTTGTGGTCGACAAGGGTGTTTTCCCTTTGCTCTTACGTATTCCTCAATTTGTGATGAGGAAATCAGACCTACGTAGTTCTTTCGAAACAAAGTGTTTGGTTAAGTTGCTTTTTATCTTTATGCAAGATATATTTTGATTGAACAAAAAGGTCATTTAAGGTGTTGGACCATTAAACGATCTTTTGATTTTGAAAGGAGAGAAACGTTAAGGCGTTGGACCATTAACGATCTCTCGGGGTGGTCGACAAAAGCGGCGCTTTTGCTCCTACGTATCCTCAATTGCAATGAGGAAATCAGACCTACGTAGTTCTTGCAAAAGCGCTAAAGTCACATGTTGATTTTATGCTTTTGAACGGTCCATGTTAACCGATAAAAGCAAAGAGGACCGTTTAAGGCGTTGGACCTTAAAACGGTTTTTAGTGATTTTTCGGACAAAACTTGATTTGTGAGTTGATTTTAGTCTTAGTTTCACTTTGGTTATTAATCAATTCATTCAAGGAAACTTCCAAAGAAAAACGTCCGATTGATTTTTTTGATTATTTTATTCAAAGATATTTTGATTATTTTATTATTATTTTACTTTTTTTGGTTTAACCGAGGTTATAGCGTGAACGATCGGTTAGATTTCATTTTAAAAGTGATTAAATGAGATTACAACACAAATGATCGGTTGAAATTCATTTTATCATTTATTAGGTGAGAAAACGGCTTAAATAAATGAAAAAAGAGCGTTAAAGATAGAAAAAAAGAAATCGAAAATGAACGAAATAAAGATGAAAGCTTTAAAAAAAACAAGAAATGAATTGAAAGTCTCGGATTCGAAAACTTACCCGTTGAAGAACGAAGAACGGATGAAGAACGGTGAAGAACGGACGAAAACCTTCACGGATTTGCTTACGAAAACATCTCGGAAGTGTTACGGAAGCACCTCGACTTGGATTTTCTTCACGGAAACAATTTTTTTCACCTAAAACAGCTGAAATACATAGCCATGGGGCTGAGGGATCCTTAGAACAGCCCCCTTCAGCCTATTTATAGGAAAAAAGGGGAGGAGGTTGCCGCCCAGCTCGCCCAGGCGAGCTCACCTCTCCCAGGCGAGCTGGGTTGCTTCCTCCAGAAGCAATCCAGCTTCAAAAAATAATCCTGAAAGGCCCCATTCAAAATTTCAAAATTGCTATTTGCACCCCCCCAATTTTGATAAGTTCACCCCCCCTTCTTTCGTAATTTACGGAAAAGTTACGGAAGACTTACGGAAGCATCTAGGACTTGATTTTCTTCCTTTTTTTTGCTTCCCTCTCACCCGTATTAAGTTAAATATGCTTATTTAGTGTTATGGGAATTTTACGGAAGCATTACGGGTGTCCCGGAAGCCCCGGAATCCCATTTTTCAACAAAACGGGAGGTGTGGTGGCCACGTAGCTCGCCCAGGCGAGCTAGGTTGCTTCAACCTTTAAGCAAGAAATTGCCGAGAAACCTCTAGAAGGGCCCAGATTCAAAAATTACTATTTGCACCCCTATTTTACTAAATACACCCCCCTTTGGCTTTTTTTTTGTGATTCTTTTTTCGTAAAGTTACGGAAACTTACGAATTTCGTAACAATACTTGTTTTCTTTCCGTAATGTTACGGAACCTTGCGGATTACATAATCATCCTTTTTTTAACTTACGGAATGTTACGGGACCTCACGAATTGTGCAACGATGCTTCCTTTTTGATTTCCGGTGTGTCACGGAACCTTACGGATTGTGCATCAATACTTTCTTTTGATTTCCGGCACGTCACATAACTTCACAAACTGCCTAATGATGGGTGCCAAGCACCTCAAAATGACCAAATACAAGTTGCATGCCACCAAGCAAAGGTCCCCGGACGAAATTAGGGTATGACAGGTTGCTTAGGAAGATTATCACCGATAATGCCACCAATATGAACAACAAGATGATGAAGGAAATGTGTGAGGATTTCAAGATCCAACACCACAATTCTACGCCTTATAGGCCCAAGATGAATGGGGCAGTTGAGGCTGCTAATAAGAATATCAAGAAAATAGTTTAGAAGATGACCGTGTCATATAAGGATTGGCACGAGATGCTCCCCTTTGCATTGCATGGTTATCGAACTTCGGTAGGCACATCGACTGGGGCAACCCCTTTCTCTTTTGTGTACGGGATGGAGGTTGTGCTCCTGTTTGAGGTGGAGGTTCCTTCTTTGAGAATTCTAGCCTAATCAGGGTTGGAAGAATTAGAATGGGCCCAAACTCACTTTTATCAGTTGAATCTTATAGAAGGTAAGAGGTTAGCCGCCATGAGCCATGGACGACTGTATGAAAGCCGGGTGAAGAATGTTGTTGACAAGAAGGTGCGCCCGCGCAAGTTCAGCGAGGGAGATCTTGTCTTAAAGAATGTATCACAGGCTCCAAACGACTATAGAGGGAAATTGGCTCTGAATTATGAAGGACCTTTCATTGTGAAGAAGGCTTTTTCGGGAGGAGCGTTGTTGCTTGCAAGCATGGATGATGAAGAATTGCCTTTGCCTGTGAACTCTGATATCGTCAAGCGATATTATGCATAATGCCTAGGGAAACTAGAAGACTCAACGCACGACTGTTCCCCAAGGACTCATAGGGATCTCCAAGTCTTAAATCTTTTGTAAACCAGAATCGCAACATTAATAAATGAGGGTTAATGATTTGCATCTCAACCTCCTGTGTTGTATCTTTTACTTTGTATTGTCCTTAAGAACATACACTCTCGATCTTGCCCACTGAATCCGGAGCCATTTGGCTCGATCAGCGAGGTGCCGTAAGCATTTATGTAAAATTGAACACGATAACACTTGTTTAATTAGTGCACTTAACATTCAATCATAAACATGCATGCAGTCGCATATTGCCATAATCGGAGGATGAATGAAGAGTCATTTTGAGTGATGATCAACACCACACCAATTTGAGATAAGGGTAAGTGAAAGGTAATGCAAGCATCTTGTAGTATTGTTTACGTTTGTTGAATGATGCCGCTTTCTTTGTCTAAGCTTAGGGGCAAGTACGAATAGGTGATAGGCCCATGATCGATTGATCATCATCCCGCATCCAACTAAAGACATTAAAAAAGAGCTCCTAGGAGGAAGCCTAGTATCTCTAATTTTGCTCTTTAAAATTCCTACTTTATACTTGTTTGTTTTCTTAAATTGTATCTTCAATTCACCTAACTTTATATGCAACTATAGGATTTTAGAAAAAATGTATACATAACAATGAACAAACACAATTTTGCAAAAGCTTTTGAAAAAAAAAAATAGCTCGCCTGGACGAGCGTAACTAACGGGAAATTTAAAAAGGGGAGGGGTGAAGCCATTTTTCACCCCATTTCTTCCCCAAAGCATACCACCTTCAAAAGCTTACGGGAGCCCTCATTTCCAACAGCCCCAAACCTCTATTTGTGCACTTTTGCTTTCATTTTTTGAATTTTCATTCATCTCCTACAAGTAATTACCTTCTCCCTTCAAATTTTGGCTTTCCATTGTGGTATTTTGATGCTTTAGTTGTCATATACTTTCGTGAGACAATTTGTTTATGAATCCATGCTTTGATTGTTTGATTGAGGGCTGCAAGGGATGGCCCTAGGCCTACCTTTGATCCTACTATGGATTGGCATGTCATATTATTCTCCATTCCTCATTTTTACATGCTTAAACATGCGCCCACCAACCGTTCAATGAAATGCCTCAATGACCATTGCATGTGTTATTGTGAAATTTGAATTGTGGAATGAGTTTGTGCATGTACAACTGTCATTTGGAAGGTGTGAACAACTTGGTTGATTAGATTAAAATGCCAAGAGCATGAGTTAGGCATAGAAATCTAAACTTAATGTCATCGGCCCTTTACTTTTCAAAGACTATCAAAGTCTTTTGTCTTGCAGAGACTATCAATGTCATCTGCCTTTTACTTTTCAAAGACTATCAGAGTCTTTTGTCTTCAAGACTATCACAGTCTTCTTTACATTTTCAAAGACTTCAAATGTCTTTTGTCAAGACTATCGTAGTCTTCTTTACATTTCAAAGACTTCAATGTCTTTTATCAAGACTATAAAAGTCTTTTTTGCATTTCAAAGACTTCAATGTCATTTGTCAAGACTATCACAGTCTTCTTTACATTTCAAAGACCATCAAAGTCTTTTGTCAAGACTATCACAGTCTTCTTTACATTTCAGGACTATTAGAGTCTTTTGTCAAGACTATCAAAGTCTCCTTTACTTTTCTAGGACTATCGGAGTCTTTTGTCGAGACTATCAAAGTCTTTTTTACCTGTCAAAGACCATCAGAGTCTTTTGTTGAGACTTCAATGTCTCCTTTACATTTCAAGACTTCAAGGTCTTTTGTCTTATGTACCTGATACCTCTTACATTGTTTCTTTTGACAGGTTTCACTGCTTGGGTTTCCGCTACTAGCCGGTTGGATGGCAAGATCACTAGGATGAAATTAGTGTCCTTATCTTTACTTACCTTTTCATTTTCAATAAAAGATAAGTAAAGAAGGGCAACTGTCATACCCTAATTTTGTCTGGGGATGATCATTTACTAAAATTTTGATTCTTGCTAACCAAATTGAGTTGCTTCACACCAGTTGTCGTGCAATCCAAATAATTTTTTGACAGTTCGAAAAAGAATACGGAAAATACCAAAAAGGGAGGTCAAAAGGGTCATTTGGAAGCTTTTCTGACCCCTGGCTCACCTAGGCTAGCCTATGGCTCGCCTGGGCCCCCAAAAGACTTAGGGGTGAAGTAACCAGCTCGCCTGGGCGAGCAAGTGATGTGTTATCATTTTCTCCTATTTCTTAACCCTTTTTGTCACTATTTTAATTACTGATTAGCCTTAATTATCAAATTAATTATGCAGTTTTATCATTTGGGCCTATTGGACTAATTTTGTGTTTTTAATTTAATTTCAGGAGAATTATAAGCAATTGGGCTTGAATCCAGAATTGGGCTTGGACTTAAAAAGAGCAGACAATTTTATCAAATCTTAACTTATCTAGATCAAATCTTATCTTATCTAGATTTTATCTAATCAAGATACTATTTCATCTAGATCTTATTTTATCTTATCTTATTTAGATTTTATTTCATCTAGATTTTATTTTATCAAATCTTATCTTATCTTGTCTAGATTTTATTTTATTTATGGGCTTGAACTTAAAATAGATTTGTAAGCTTTGGGGCTGAAAATATATAACAGCACCAAGGCTCTAGTTTGAGGACTCTCTCTCTCTCTTCCCTTCTCTCTCTCTCCTTTTTCGTTTTTAGTTTTAGGCTTCTCTTCTTCTTTTAGACACTTTTTTATTTTGGAAGAATAATTCTAGTTTTCTTCGTTTTCTACTGATTAATGTAAGGCTAAGTCTCCAGCATTGTTTTCTCTTGAGGATCAAGCACAGCTCTCTTTGAGGTTCTATTATCACTATTAAATTCTGATCAGTTTTTTCTCTTCACCAATTACTCAGTATTTGTTGCTATTAAATCATGCATGCGTAGTGCTTGATTAATTGTCTCAGTGCTTAATTTACGTTCATGCTTAATGATCGTTCATGATTAATTGGTGTATGTGTTGCATAATCACATAATGAATGCCTTATGTTAAATTTCACTTAGTAATTTAATTTAGGGTTGGATTAAGTGGTTGAACTGATAAAGGATAAACTCTCGTAACCTAGGATAAGAGACTTGCTTGTGAATCAAGGGGAAGCAACGTGTTTTAATTATGATATTTTATAATTCACATTTATTCACTGTTTAATTTACAAAAGCAAACAACCCCCCCCCCCCAATTCATTACTATTTTCCTACTATCTGTTGTGAACATTTGGTTTATCATTGCTTGTTGGGAAACGACCTAGGATCACTTCCTAGTTACTGCATTTTAATGTTTATTTGATTCGGGTACGGCCTCGATCAAATTTGTCGTCGTTGCCGGGGAGTAGTGTCGAAAGGTTCATAATAGCTAGTGATTCGTGTTTTATGTTTAGTTGTTTTTAGTTTTCGTGTTGTGTTAGTGTTGTGTTAGTGTCTTGTTATTTTGTTTAGTGTGGTGTTTTGTTTTAGTTTTTCTGTTCAGCACTCCCCCTGTTTCAGTTTTTGTGTTTTGCTGTGAATAGTGCTTTGCGACGGATTTAGCGACCACTTTTGCTGATCTGGAAAACAGAGTAGTAGTGCAAATCCCTTAATGACTAAATTAGTGACTGCTACTGACAATTTAATTGGAGATTTTTGTTTTGATTGTTAGGGTTGTTATTTTTGGCTGAATTTTGGTGTGATAGGTTCTTTTGATCCATATTTTGTGGGAAAAATAGCTGGAGCCCTTAGTTTGGTCAGATTTGAAAGTTCCAAAAAAGTAGTGAATTTGATTTTTGTCAAAACTTCAAATGGCCATAACTTTTGCTTCGGGTATCAGAATGACTATTATTATATATGTATTTGGGGTAGAAAAAAATTTCACATGTTGTGGAAGTCAGCCTAAGGCCGACTGAGGTCTCTAGCTAGCCATAATCGCCTGTTTACTAGTTTTTTTTTTTCAAGTTTTATTGTTTTATTTTTCTAAACTTTCTTTAGATAGTTTCCATAGTTAGACTTTGAATTTTTGCCTGAAAATTTTTGTGCCATCTTTTCATGATTTTAGGGTGGTGCTCACAAAATTTCAAGTCATTTGGATATCATTTGGGGGTAGCTGTAGTTCAAATCTACACTGTTACTTGCATAAGAAGACAACTAGTTGTGCATGCTGAATGTAGTGTATGACTAGAGACAATCCATCTGACTTACAACTCTTTGATCCTGAGATAGATAGGCCATTTCATAGATTAGCTAGACATCATTTTGTACCTTTTGAGCATCGTGAGCATTCTATTATTGGTGAGTCTGAGCATTCTGTGGTTGGTAATTTTGAACATCCTGATTTTGAGCATTCTGAGAACATGGCACAACCTCCATCCCGTGAGAGGACTCTAAGGGAAATGGTTGCACCTGATTTCACTTACGAAAGCTTGTGCATCCAATACCCTGATGAGGATGTCCCATATGTTCTTAAAACTGGACTAATCCATTTGCTTCCAAAGTTTCATGGCCTTGCAGGTGAAGACCCGCACAAACATCTGAAAGAATTCCATATTGTCTGCTCTACCATGAAACCTCCAGATGTCCACGAGGATAACATATTTCTGAAGGCTTTTCCTCATTCTCTGGAGGGAGTGGCAAAGGACTGGCTATATTACCTTGCTCCAAGGTCCATCATGAGTTGGGATGACCTCAAGAGAGTATTCTTAGAAAAAAATTTCCCTGCTTCCAGGACCACGACCATCAGAAAAGATATTTCAGGAATTAGGCAACTCAGTGGAGAGAGCTTATATGAATACTGGGAGAGATTTAAGAAACTATGTGCCAGTTGTCCTCACCACCAGATTTCTGAGCAGCTTCTTCTCCAATATTTTTATGAAGGACTCAGTAACATGGAGAGAAGTATGATAGATGCTGCTAGTGGTGGAGCCCTTGGAGACATGACCCCTGCTAAAGCAAGAAATTTAATTGAGAAGATGGCTTCCAAATCCTAGCAATTTAGTGCCAGAAGTGATGCTATTGTCATTAGAGGAATGCATGAAGGAGCCACAAATTCATCTTCATCAGCCGAGACAAAGAAGCTTGAAGGTAAACTAGATGCCTTGGTTAACCTGGTAATCCAACTGGCCATGAATCAAAAGTATGCACTTGTCACTAGACTCTATGGTTTGTGCTCCTCTGTCGACCACCACACAGACCTTTGCCCTTTTGTGCAACAATCTAAAGCAATTGAACAACCTGAAGCTTATGCTACAAACATCTACAATAGACCTCCTCAACCTCAGCAATAAAATCAGCCACAACAAAACAATTACGACCTCTGCAGCAACAGGTATAATCCCAGGTGGAGGAATCGTCCCAACCTTAGATGGTCGAATCCTTCACAATAGCAGCAACAACCTTATTTTCAGAATGCTGCTGGCCCAAGCAGATCATATGTTCCTCCACCAATCCAACAACAACAGCAACAGCCCCAGAAACTGAAAACAGTTGAGGCTCCTCCGCAAGCTTCCCTTGAAGAACTTGTGAGACAAATGACTATGCAAAACATGCAGTTTCAACAAGAGACCAGAGCCTCCATTCATAGCTTAACTAATCAGATGGGACAATTGGCTACACAGTTAAATCAACAACAGTCCCAAAATTCTGACATATCGCCTTCTCAATCTGTCCAGAATCCCAAAAATGTGAGTGCCATTACATTGAGGTCGGGAAAGTAGTGTCAAGAACCTCAACCAATAACATCTTCCTCATCCGCAAATGAACTTGCCCAACCTCACTCTACTCCAAAAAAAGATGATGACAAAAATTTAAAGAGTAAGTTACCTAACAATTTCTATGCAGGTGAATGTTCCATTGGTAATTTTGATTTACAAAAGCAGCATATCCCTCTTCCATTCCCTCCAAGAGCAATTTCCAACAAAAAAATAGAAGAGGCAGAGAAGGAGATATTGGAAACATTTAGAAAAGTAGAGGTAAACATACCTATGCTGGATGCAATAAAGCAAATTCCAAGATATGTTAAATTCTTGAAGGAGTTGTGCACTAATAAGCGGAAGCTTAAAGGAAGTGAAAGAATAAGCATGGGCAGAAATGTCTCTGCATTGATTGGTAAATCTGTTCCTCAAATCCCTGAAAAATGTGAAGATCCAGGTACATTCATCATACCTTGTATTATAGGGAAAAGTAAGTTTGACAATGCCATGCTAGATTTAGGAGCTTCTATTAGTGTTATGCCTCTGTCTATTTTTAATTCTCTATCTCTTGGTCCTTTGCAGTCAACTGATGTGGTGATTCATTTAGCTAATAGAAGTGTTGCCTATCCTGCTGGTTTCATAGAGGATGTCTTAGTTAGAGTTGGTGAACTGATTTTCCCTGTTGATTTTTATATTTTGAATATGAAGGAGGGATTTTCTAAAGGAACAGTTCCCATCATTCTAGGCAAACCTTTTATGAAAACTGCTAGAACTAAGATAGATGTATATGCAGGCACACTATCTATGGAATTTGGTGATATAACTGTTCATTTTAATATTCTTGATGCTATGAAACACCCATCTGAAGATCTTTCTATATTTCATGCTGAAATAATTGACCATATTGTTGATGAATACATGACTGATCTTCATTCTAATTTGCATGCCTGTCACTCTTCATGCATTGAATCTAAATTTGTACTTGATCATATGGCTGAATTTGATGCTGAGAGTGAATATGAAATTGATATTAATTACATGTCTAGTGATGTTTTACCTCTTGAGATTGATTTTCTAGAGTCAGATAGAACTAATCATGTTTCAGGAAGTACATATACCTCTGACTTTCTTTATGAGGTATAGGCTGAGAAACCATCTCTTTCTACCATTATCCAGCCGCCCACACCAGAATTGAAACCTCTGCCATCAAATTTAAAATATGCTTATTTGGATGATAGCAAAAGTTTCCTGGTAATTATATCTTCCTCCCTTGCTGATGAGCAAGAGGAGAAGCTGTTATCAGTTCTTAAGAAGCATAAGAAGGCTATAGGCTGGACCCTGGTAGACATTTATGGTATTAGCCCATCCATATGTATGCATCGAATAAATTTAGAGGAAGGGGCTAAACCAGTAAGACGGCCACAAAGAAGACTCAACCTGGTGATTCTTGATGTAGTAAAGAAGGTGGTAACCAAGCTTTTGCAAGCTAGAATCATTTGTCCTATCTCCGACAGCCAATGGATGAGTCCCGTCCAGGTAGTCCCGAAGAAAACCGGCCTCACCGTTATCAAAAATGAGAAGGAGGAGTTGATTCCTACTCGGGTGTAGAACAGTTGGAGAGTCTGCATCGACTGTAGGAGGCTGAACCAGGTTACCAAAAAGGACCATTTTCCCCTGCCATTTTATTGACCAAATGCTTGAACGCTTAGTAGGTAAATCTCACTATTGTTTCCTTCATGGTTTTTCTGGTTATATGCAAATCACTATTGCTCCTGAGGATCAGAAATAAACCACATTCACCTGCCCCTTCGATACTTTTGCCTATAGGAGGATGCCTTTCAGCCTGTGCAATGCCCTTGGTACCTTCCAGCAGTGCATGATTAGTATTTTCAGTGATTTTTTAGAAAATTGCATAGAGGTGTTTATGGATGATTTCACTATATATGGATCCTCTTTTGATGTTTGTTTGGATAGTCTGGAAATTTTTTTGAATAGATGCACTGAAACTAACCTTGTTCTAAATTTTGAAAAATGTCATTTTATGGTTGAGCAAGGTATAGTTGTAGGCCGCATTATTTCCAATAAGGGCATTGAAGTAGATCCTACAAAAATTTCTGTTATTTCACAATTGCCTTACCCCTCTTGCGTGCGAGAGGTTCGTTCTTTTCTTGGTCATGCAGGGTTTTATAGGCGCTTTATCAAGGATTTTAGCAAAGTGGCCCTTCCATTATCCAATCTGTTGCAAAAGGAGGTGGAGTTTGATTTTGATGACCAATGCAAAGAGGCTTTTGATTGCCTCAAGCGTGCGGTGACTACCACTCCTATCATTCAGGCACCTGATTGGACAACCCCATTTGAGCTAATGTGTGATACATCCAATTACGCATTGGGGGTTGTCCTTGCTCAAAAGATCTCTTTACTTCACCTTACTTCTTTTCCGCCATGACTTAGGGAGTTTTCTTTCTTCTATCTCCTTCTTTACTTTTATTGCACTTGTCCAAATTTTATTGATTTCTTTGATTGTTCTTGATCTTATGATTGTGCTACATTGAGGACAATGTGTTGTTTAAGTGTGAGGGGGGGGGGGGGGGGAGAAGATTGTTCTTTAATTTTGTTGGGTATTCTAGTTTAATTTTATTAGGTTTTCTAGTTTAATTTTGTTAGGTTCTAGGTTAATTTTGTTATTTTGGTTTTATGTTTGTGTACAACATTGCATGTTCCTCTTTGAATTTTGGGTTATGTACAGGTAATAGGTAATTGTTTTTTAAATAGGAGTTTCTTTGCATTTTGTGAATTCAAACCCTTGTTTTTCTCTACATGTCAAGTTAGTTTTGAAGGTTCGAATTAAAAGTGATAGATTTACCTTTGGTGAGAATTTGAGCCATCATCATCTATTTTATTCGGTGTGTTTTGCCCTATTGATTGCTTGCACAATAGCCTTGGCTTGACTCTTGTTGATACTTCTTGCTTCACATGCATGTTGGGAGATGATTTAGGCATTTTATTCTTATAAGCCTCTAGCCAAATGAGCCTACCCTGAATTAATTCCTTTGATAGCCTCTTTGAGCCTATGTTCCCCTTTCTTTGTTTTGAGCTGATTACAAGCCTTAAGTGAAAAACCATGATTTCACCCTACCCTTAAGGAATTTTGGAGCTTTGGAATTGTTCTGGGAATAAGTGTAAGGGGGGGCGGGGGGGTATGTTTCATTGGATGATATGTTTTTGTTGGCCATGCTTGATGTATATACATATATTGCCTAATCGTTGCTTTATTTTTCAAATGCTTTCAGTTGCTACTGTTCATGTTAAAAAAGAAAAAAAGAAAAAAGAAAAAAAAAATGAAGTTGAATAAATGAGGTCTTGGTTTGAAGACTTGGATTGGTTTAAGGACTTGGTTGATTTTGTTTTGGGTTTACTTTTTAATTTTGGTTTTGGGGTTTACTACTTTTTCTTACTTCCCACTTATTCCCCATTGCTCATCTATTCCTTTGGGTTTTAGCTACTATCCCATACTTTCATCTACCTTGTCCTTGGCCCCATTACAACCTTAAAAGACCTTTTGATCCTCATGTGCATGTGTTTGTGATGTGGTTGTCAATTTTAGAGTCTTGCCAAGTCTATGTGGTGTTTGTTTTCATGGGTGCTTTGAGAGTAAACAGTAGCCTATACACTTGAGAGATAGAGTGCATATCTTGTGAGGCTTTATCACTTTTCATTCTTGAGCTAATTGACTATCTTGTCATGTTTGAGATTCTTGAATGATTTTCATGACGACCTTGATTCTTTAACTCTTTACGTGTTGGATGTTACCCATTCTTTTCATTCCTTGAGATTCATTGAGAAATATGTAATTGTGCTGTGTCTGTTTCTCTTTAATGTCTCTGGATTTGTCTCTTGCTTTGTTTTTTTCTATTTTGCCCAGGAGTGCAAAAGGCTAAGTGTGAGTGGATTTGATGTGTCATCATTTTCTCCTATTTCTTAACCCTTTTTGTCACCAATTTAATTACTGATTAGCCTTAATTATCAAATTAATTATGCATTTTTATCATTTGGACCTATTGGACTAATTTTATGTTTTTAATTTAATTTCAGGAGAATTATAAGCAATTGGGCTTGAATTCAAAATTGGCCTTGGACTTGAAGAGAGCAGACAATTTTATCAAATCTTATCTTATCTAGATCAAATCTTATCTTATCTAGATTTTATCTAATCTAGATATTATTTCATCTAAATCTTATCTTATCTTATTTAGATTTTATTTCATCTAGATTTTATTTTATCAAATCTTATCTTATCTTGTCTAGATTTTATTTTATTTATGGGCTTGGACTTAAAACAGATTTGTAAGTTTTGGGGCTGAAAATATATAATAGCACCAAGGCTCTAGTTTGAGGACTCTCTCTCTCTCTCTCTTCCCTTCTCTCTCTCCTTTTTCGTTTTTAGTTTTACGCTTCTCTTCTTCTTTTAGACACTTTTTTCATTTTGGAAGAATAATTCCAGTTTTCTTCGTTTTCTACTGATTAATGGAAGGCTAAGTCTCCAGCGTTGTTTTCTCTTGAGGATCAAGCACAACTCTCTTTGAGGTTCTATTATTACTATTAAATTCTGATAAGTTTTTCCTCTTCACCAAATACTCTGTATTTGTTGCTATTAATTCATGCATGCTTAGTGCTTGATTAATTGTGTCTGCGCTTAATTTACGTTCATGCTTAATGATCGTTCATGATTAATTGGTATATGTGTTGCTTAATCACATAATGAATGCCTTATGTTAAATTTTGCTTAGTAATTTAATTTAGGGTTGGATTAAGTGGTTGAACTGATAAAGGATAAACTCTCGTAACCTAGGATAAGAGACTTGCTTGTGAATCAAGGGCAAGCAACGTGTTTTAATTCTGATATTTTATAATTCACATCTATTCGTTGTTTAATTTACAAAAGCAAACAACCCCCCCTCCAATTCGTTACTATTTTCCAACTATTTTTTATGAACATTTGGTTTATCATTGCTCGTTGGGAAACTGATCGAGGCCGTACCCGAATCAAATAAATATTAAAATGTAGTAACTAGGAAGTGATCCTGGGTCATTTCCCAACGAGCAATGATACATCAAATGTTCATAACAGATAGTAGGAAATAGTAACAAACTGGGGGGGGGGGGGGGGCTGTTTGCTTTTGTAAATTAAACAGCGAGTAAAATTGAATTTGAATTTATCAGAATTAAAATACTGTCATATCCTAATTTCGTCCGGGGACCATTGCTGATGGCTTGCAACCTTTGCTTGATCACTTCGAGGTACTTGGCACCCATTGTTGCACAATACATGAAGTTCCGTAACTTGCCGGAAGTCAAAAGAGAGCATTGTTGCACGATTCGTGATGTTCCATAACATGCCAGAAATCAAAAGGAAGCATTGTTATGCAATCCGTGAGGTTCCGTAACATTCCGAAAGCCAAAAAAGGGATGATTACATAATCCGTAAGGTTCCGTAACATTACAGAAGGAAAACAAGTATCGTTACAGAATTCGTAAATTTCCGTAACGTTACGGAAAAAGAATCAGCAAAAAAAGGCAAGGGGATGTATTTAGTAAAAGCTTAGATACATAACTTCACACAAAAGCTTAGATACATAATTTCACACAATTCTAATCTAAGGTTGTTGTCCTTTGGGACAAACGTGAGAGGTGCTAATACCTTCCTCAAACGTAAAGATAACTCCCGAATCTGGAATATTCTTCATGACCGGTTTCCTTTGGTTTTTCTAACGTTTTCCTTTCAATAAACGTTGGTGGCGACTCCGCGCATTTTCCTCCTTTGGAAGACACACCCGTGAGCCTCGCCTTGCTCGCCCGCAAAAGCGTAGGTTGCGACAGTTGGCGACTCCACTGGGGATTGTTTTGTGAGTTAGGCCTATTTTTAGGAAAGTGTGGAATTATGAAACTTTGTGTGTGTGTGTTTTCTTGAACTGTGTAAAAATAATAAATGCTGTCTTTTCCACATTTTTACACTGCATTCTAAGCACCCACAGGTTTGAGTAGAAAAAAAAAGGGGGCCCTATACCCGGGTTCATGGAAATCTAAGGAGTGGAGGTGAATCTATGGTCATGCTAGGTCTCCGACTTGCTTGATAATAGTGAAACCTCGTCTAGAGCTTTCTCTCTTTATAATGTGTTGTCGCTGGTATTCCATACCGCCACAATATTATTATCTTGAGTGATGATACCTCTAGAAAATAGCCATGTGAGATATGGATCATTGGGAGTAGTTATTAGAGACCCCTAGATATTATGCTATAGGTTCCCAAATTGGGGCATGGAGCAAGCACGCTCTGTACCATTTGTTCTCATGCATTCTTCTGCGGATAGCACATAAATTATAGTTTTTCTGTATATCTAGTGATATCGTGTTTCTTTAGAGTAACGCGTCATTTTTTAATGCATACGTTGGGGCACCGCAATGCCTAGAACGTAGCATTAAAAAGAAGGATCTTTTTCGGTCTCGTATATGTAAATTACCACTTGTTTTTCTTTTCGTTTCATGCATGTGCATTGCATCATTCATATCAGAGCCTTGATTCACCCCTTTTTAGGTAAATGATGGGGACAAATCAAATCGGAAAAAGATTCTATCAAGTCAAGATTAAGGGCCTAGATGTCACCAGCCTTAAGGAGTTAGGGCAGTTGATGGATCAGCTCCAGCGTCAAGCTTTTCACAAAACTTACAGTAAAATCTGGAACCTAGCCATGATAGAAGTCTCCACCGAGGCCATTTCCTCCCTCGCCCAGTATTATGATCAGCCGTTGAGATGCTTTACCTTTGGGGACTTCCAGTTGTCACCCATGGTGGAAGAATTTGAAGAGATCCTAGGATGTCCTCTAGGGGGAAGGAGACCATACCTCTTCTCAGGGTTCTATCACTCATTAGCTAGAATTTCAAAGATAGTCCAAATCTCGGTGTAGGAATTAGACCATGGAAAGCAAGTCAGAAATGGGGTGGTTGGAATACCGAGAAAATGTTTGGAGGCAAAAGCGAGAACCTTTGCAGGTGGAGGCGAATGGGCCCCGTTCATAGACATTCTCGCACTGTTGATCTTCGGAGGAGTCCTCTTTCCAAATGTGGATGGGTTGGTGGATCTAGCAGCGATCGACGCTTTTCTCGCCTATCATGACCACAAGGAAAGCCCGGTTGTCACTATGCTAGCCGACCTATATGACACCTTCGACCAAAGATGTGAGAAGAGCAATACGAGGATTGTTTGTTGTACTCCAGCTCTTTATGTATGGTTGGTTTTGCACCTTTTTCGCCAAGAGGTGAGACATGCTTGCCCACTAGAAAGCCACTGTTTATGCACAGAGAAAGGAGGGGCAAATTGGGACCAACTCTTAGCAAAAAAAGAAGGAGCATTTGTCAACTGGTTCCCTCGATGGAAAGAAGGAAGAATCGGGGTTCTTATTTCGTGCAGAGGATTTCCAAATTTTCCCTTGATGGGGACAAGGGGTTGCATCAGTTACAATCCTGTTCTTTCTATAAGGCAACTTGGCTACCCTATGAGAGGGGCACCGCTAGAGGAAGAGCTCGCGCCTGTCATTTCACGAGGTTTCAATAAGACCAACGGGGAGACACTTCAGAAGGTCCGCAAGGCGTGGGAGGTGGTGCAAAAAAAGGATAAAGAACTCAGGGGCAGTAACAATGGGCCCTTCCGTGGCTACCGAAGGTGGTTGAAAGCCTGATGGAAGCTTGCATGTGGGGCTTCTATGGAGGCTGGATCTTTGAGCATCAATGAGGTCCTTTAATGGTAATTTTCCACCATGGAGATGCAACAGAAGACAAAGGAGAAGAGGTGAGAGGAGGTGCCATCCACTAGGAAATAAGCCATGGAAGAAGGAGCTTCACCACCAAGATGAGCCTTGGATAAGAAGCTTGGAGAGGATGCTTCAATGGAGGAAAAGAAAGAGGGAGTGAAAGAGAGAGAGGGGAGCACGAAATTGAAGGAAGAAAAAGGGAGAGAAGTTGAACTTTGAGTTGTGTCTCACAAGACTCTCATTCATCAAAGTTACAACAAGTGTTACACATGCTTCTATTTATAGACTAGGTAGCTTCCTTGAGAAGATTTCTTGAGAAAACTTTCTTGAGAAGCTAGAGCTTAGCTACACACACCCCTCTCATAACTAAGCTCACCTCCTTGAGAAGCTTCCTTAAGAAGATTCCTAAAGAAGCTAGAGCTTAGCTACACACACCTCTCTAATAGCTAAGCTCACCTCCTTGAGATGAGAAGCAAGAGCTTAGCTGCACACCCCTAATAATAGCTAAGCTCACCCCCATGACAAAATACATGAAAATACAAAAAAATGTCCCTACTACAAAGACTACTCAAAATGCCCTGAAATACAAGGCTAAAACCCTATACTACTAGAATGGCCAAAATACAAGGCCCAAAAGAAGGAAAAAACCTATTCTAATATTTACAAAGAAGAGTGGATCCAACCTTGACCCATGGGCTAAAAAATCTACCCTAAGGTTCATGAGAACCCTAGGGCCTTCTTTAGTAGCTCTAGCCCAAGCCTCCTGGAGTCTTCTATCCAATGCCCTTGGGGGGTTGGATTGCATCAAAGCCCACGTGCAAGGTTTGGATTGGCTCCCGAGTTTGAGAACCACTAAAAGAGAGGAAGTTGAGGCACCAGAGGAAGACGAAGAGGTGCAGGCCCTTAGGGCAGAACTCGAGCAAGCCCAAACAGTCAAAGAAGGGTTCAAATTAGCAGCTCTTAAAATCCGAAAGGAGAATGCCGAACTAAGAGATACAAATATAGCTACCACCAAGGCCTTGGAACAAGAAATCAAGAGGGCTCGTAGGGAAGAGCACAGTCGAAACAAGTTCTGAGGGGCTCTGTGGGGCAGCAACAGTGAGCTTAAGCTCCGGAGAGAGGAAAGAGACCAATCATGAGTACATGGCATGGTCTTAAAGGAGGAGTTAGCTACTTGATCAAGATCCAAGAAAAGTTTGGCCCCACACTTTGAAGCCACAGAGCAAAGCATGCTAGCTATAATAGGGCAGTACAAAGAAGAGTTAAACCAGTCATTGACTCATGAGCAAAAGCTAGTAGAGGACTTCGCACAAGCATACGCCAAGAAGGAAGAAAGAGGGAGGGTGATTGATGCATTCATGAGGATGGATAGGTTCGCCTTGACCTTAAATGGAAGTCAAGACCTCCCACGGCTACTAGCCAAAGCAAGGGCCATGGTCGAAGTGTGTTCAGCCCCAGAGGAAATTCACGGGCTAATCAATTACTGTCAACACATGATAGATTTAATGTGCCATATAATTAGAAACTGTTAGGTTCTGTTGTAACACTTTTGTAAAATCTTGGCTAGATGAAAGCTTTTGTTCCTTTTTATAAAAAGAGAAGTTCTGAAACTCCATCACGTTGTCTAAAAAGGCCTTGAGGTGGATCTAAGTGCTCTGATCATTCATTAGCATATTCATGAATTGGTGGCATGCTCACCACTATTTGTTTCTTTAGGGAACTCACCATAACTAAAAAAGCACAAAGGCACCCCTATAACACCAGATCCAAAAGTAAGATGGATAACAAAGAGGGAGTGCAAGAACAGATGAAGGCCGACATGTCGGCCTTAAAAGATCAGATGGCTTCTATCACGGAAGCCATGCTAAAAATTCAAAAATCAATAGAAGACAATGCTACGGCAGTCGCTTCCAATACAGCTAGGGAAGCGGAACTGGTGCTACAGCCCGCAATGAACTTGGGCCGGGACAGAAGCGCGACGGGTTTCAATCGGAGGTATAGTCCTCAAGCCTACCCTTATGGCTTGCCTACAGACTTCACCTCCCATACCGCTCCAGACGATTTGAGCCAAGCCCCTACCTTCGAGGGGCAACTCCCTCCTCATGCCGACTATCCTCTGCAGGAAGATGATGAAGGAGATGCCCATTTAGGCCCTCTACTGCCCCCAAAAGAACCGCCCCCCATGAGTTTCCCCAAGCAAACATAATCCACCATGCCCCGTCTCAATCCGCACCCGTTAAGGAACTCGTTCCCATTTCAAAAGACAAGGGAGAGATCGATCTTCTTAAAGAGAGGTTGAGAGCGGTGGAAGGCCTCGACATCTATCCTTTCTCGGATTTAGCCGATCTATGTCTAGTACCTGACATCATCATTCCTCCCAAGTTTAAGGTACCAGACTTCGATAAATACAAAGGGACGACGTGTCCAAAGAGTCATCTGCAGATGTATTGCCGAAGGATGGGGGCATTTTCCATGGATGGAAAGCTGTTAATGCACTTCTTTCAAGACAACTTAGCCGGAGCAGTAGTGGCGTGGTACACAAATCTGGAAGCCTCTCAGATCCGGTCGTAGAAAGACTTGGCAACTGCTTTCATTAGGCAGTACCAATACAACACAGATATGGCTCCCGATCGGAACCAACTTCAGAGCATGAGCAAACGGGAACATGAGTCCATCAAGGAATATGCTCAAAGGTGGAGAGACCTAGCAACCCAAGTCATCCCACCTATGACTGAGAGGGAAATGATCACGATTATGGTAGATACGCTGCCTACGTTCTACTATGAGAAGCTGATAGGATATATGCCAACCAACTTTGCAGACCTTGTCTTCGTCGGAGAAAGAATCGAGTCCGGACTGAGGAAAGGCAAGTTTGAATACGCCTCCAACGCTGGCCCGAACAGCAATAGAAGAGCCCCAGTGGTGGGCACACGAAAAAAGGAAGGGGATACCCACGCGGTCACCACCGCCCCAGCGTGGATGAAAACACCCCAAAATGCTCAAAACTCATACTAACACAACCACCCGAACTTTTCGATCCAAGCCGGAAGTTCCCTCCCAACTCAAGTAGAAGGGCCTGCCACAACAGAAAAAATGCCTGCACAACACGCGGCTCCAGCCACACCCCGGCCAGCCAATAATACGACTCCTGGAGCAAGCTATAACGATACACGACGCCCCCTGAGAGACGAGTTCTCTCCTATTCCCATGGCGTATTCCGATTTATGGCCCTCATTAGTAGAAAACCATTTGGTGGTGGCCATACCCGGGAAGGTCTTCCAGTCACCATACCCCAAGTGGTACAACTCAAATGCCACGTGCGCATACCATAGTGGAGCCCCCAGACACTACAATGATTCTTGCCTGCCATTCAAGTATAAGGTGCAACACCTAATAAATGTCGGCTGGCTATCATTTCAAGAAGAGGGCCCCAACGTTAAGACCAATCCACTAGCCAGTCATGGAGGAGCTAGCATAAACTCCATCGAAAAGGATAGGTTGTCAGGGTCAAAGAGATTAGAAGATGTGGCTACATCAAGAAGATTCATCTACCAGTCGCTGCAGGCAACATGCATGGTCTCTCGTGGCGGAGACAAAAGTGACGAATGTATGTTTCATCTCGGGGAATCACACGACATGGAAACTTGCCCCACGGTGGAAGAGCTACTTCAACAGCTCATGGACTGGGGGCAGCTCGAAGTGTCCAAGGGAGGTAGGGAAGAACCACAGATTTGCACGCAGTCGGCAGAAAGGAAGGCTCCCCCAACCCCCAAAGCCCTAGTAATATGTTTCACTAGGAATGTGACCGGCTCCAGATCCGAGTACCCCCCGACAGTGCCCAAGCCAACGCCATTTTCCTATCAAAGCAATAAGGCCGTCCCATGGAAATATACCCCTACCGCTTTTGGAGAAGGAGCTGCAACCGAGGTTGACTCCTTGTCAGCCAAAGTGACCAACATTACCGGCCTTAGTGGCGTAACCCACAGTGGTCGGGTGTTCGCTCCCCCCCACTCGGCGAAATTGCCTTCCAAGGGGAAAGCACCCATGATCCAAGAGTCCACAGAGGCGGCCACCCCCTCAGAAGAAGTGGATCCCCCGGTAGTAAAGGGAGCTGAAAAGAAGGAAATGTGGTGACCTTGGAGGAGGCTCATGAGTTCCTTCGTCTAATCCAACAAAGTGAGTTTAATGTAGTTGAGCAATTGAATAAAACTCCAGCAAGGATCTCTTTGCTCGAACTACTCATAAACTCCGAGCCTCATCGTGCACTATTGGTAAAGGTCCTCAACGAAGCCCACGTAGCACACAACATCTCAGTCGAGGGTTTTGAAGGCATTGTTAATCACATAACAACCAATTACTATATCGCATTCACGGAAGAAGAGATTCCAGTTGAGGGGAGAGGGCACAACAAAGCTCTACATGTGTCTGTTAGATGCATGGACCATGTCGTCGCTAAGGTACTCATCGATAATGGTTCAAGTTTAAATGTGATGCCAAAGACCACCTTGGAGAAACTTGCTTTTAATGCGTCACGTCTAAAACCGAGTTTGATGGTAGTATGAGCTTTCGACGGTAGTCGGCGGGAGGTGATGGGGGAAATTGACATCCCCATTCAGATAGGCCCCTACACTTGCAATGTGGTTTTCCAAGTGATGGACATAAATCCCGCCTACAGCTGCCTTTTGGGGAGGCCATGGATTCACGCGCTAGGAGTGGTCCCTTTGACGCTGCACCTGAAATTGAAGTTCGCGGTTAATGGACTCTTGGTGATAGTGTTTGGCGAAGAGGATATGTTGGTAAGTTGCCCCTCCTTAGCACCATATGTAGAGGCAGCGGAGGAATCATTGGAAACAGCTTTCGAATCCTTCGAGGTGGTAAGTTGTGCCTCTATGGAAACAAGTCCATTGCTACCTTGTCTCTCTATTGCGGCCCTGATGGTGGCGCGGGTAATGCTCAGGCATGGTGTCATACCCTAATTTCGTCCGGGGATTATTATTTGATGATATACAACCTTTGATTGGCCGCTTCGAGATACTTGGCGCCCTTTGTTGCACAATATGTGAAGTCCCGAGACGTGCCGAGAATCAAAAGGAAGCAGGCTTACGCGATTCGTGAAAATTCCGTAATGTGACGGAAATCGAAAAGAGGTGTTTTGCGCAATCCATGAGTTTCCGTAACTTCTTCGAAAGCTAAAAAAGAGTAAATACATAATCCGTAAGGATTTGTAACCTTGCGGAAGGGAAATAAGTATCGTTACGAAATTCGTAAAGTTTCGTAACGTTACGGAAAAAGAATTACCAAAAAAATAGAAGGGGGGTGCATTTAGTAAAAAAGGGGGTACAAATAGCAATCTGGCCAACTTGGGCCTTCCAGATCCTTCCTCCAGAAGGTTGTTGCTTCTGGAGGAAGCAACCTTGCTCGCCTGGGCAAGCTGAGCTCGCTAGGGCGAGCTGGGTGGCAAGCTCCTCCCCTATTTTTCTATAAATAGGGGGAGGAGTGAAGAAGAAAAGGGTTCAGCCTTCTTGGCACTTCTCTCTCTCTCGAAATTGCTGAGGAAAATTATTTCCGTGAAGCAAATCAAAGCCGAGGCGCTTCCGTAACGTTTCCCTGAGTAATTACGCGAAGATTCTCGACCGTTCTTCAAGATTCATCGTTCGTTCTTCGTTTTCTTTAGTCTTCAACTGGTAAGTACCTCAAACCGAGCTTTTCAATTCATTCTATGTACCCGTGATGGTCCACATTTTGTTTCATGTATTTTTATTCTCATAATGTTGTTTACCCGCTCTCTGTGTATGGTTGATTTCACACCTACTCCGACAAGACACGAGACACCCGTGTCCGCTTCAAAGCTATCGCTCATGCGCCGAAAAAGGAAGAGTCGATTGGGACCAACATTTGGCTGGGATAGGGGGCAGCGCGATCAATTGGTTTCCTCGTTGGAAGGAAGGCAAGGAAGGAGTTTTTTTCTCGTGTGGGGACTACCCTAATGTTCCACTGATAGGGACTAGGGGTTGTATTAATTATAATCCCGCACTCGCCATAAGACAGCTAGGGTATCCCATGAGGGGAGCGCCAACCGAAGAAAGTCTCTCGCCTTTCCTTGTGAGGGATCTAGGCGCGCAAGGTCTCAAGGTTATATAAAGAATCCACAAGGCGTGGAGGAGTCCGTTGAAGAAAGACAAGGAGCTTAGGGGCATCCGAAATGGCATCATCGGAGGTTATCATGGATGGCTAAGAATTCACACGCGAGGGTTAGATTGGCTCTCCAAGTTGAAAGTTATCGATGAGGAGGACTTCGAAGCTCCGGAGGAAGATGAAGAAGTCCGAGCTCTGAAATTAGACCTAGGGAAGGCAAGACTCGCCAAGGAGAAGTTCTGTCATACCCTAATTTCGTCCGGGGACTTTTGCTTGATGACATGCGACCTTTCTTTGGTCCTTGTGAGGTGCTTGGCATCCATCATTAGGCAATTTATGAAATTCCAGGACATGCCGAAAAACCAAAAAATATTGGTGCACAATCCGTAAGTTTCCGTGACACACCGGAAATCAGATGGAAGCATCGTTGCATAATTAAGTGAGGTTCCGTAACATTCCGTAAGTCAAAAGGGGGATGATTATGTAATCCACAAGGTTCCGTAACATTACGGAAAGAAAACAAGTATCGTTACGAAATTCGTAAGTTTCCGTAACTTTACGAAAAAAAGAATCACCAAAAAAACAGCAGAGGGGGGTGTGCTTAGTAAAAATGGGGGTGCAAATAGCACCCAGGCCCACTTGGGCCCTCCAGAATATTCCTCCAGAAGGCTGTTGCTTCTGGAGGAAGCAACCTGGCTCGCCTGGGCGAGCAGAGCTCGCCTGGGCGAGCTGGGCGGTAACCACCTCCCCTATTTTGCTATAAATAGGGGAGGAAGTGAAGAAGAAAAGGGTTCAGCCCCTTAGGCACTTCTCTCTCTTTCGAATTTGCTTGGAAAAATTGTTTCCGTGAAGAAAATCTAAGCCGAGGCGCTTCCGAAACATTTCCGTAACGTTTTCCGTGAGGAATCTTGCAAAGGTTTCAACCGTTCTTCGACGTTCTTCATTCGTTCTTCATCGTTCTTCGATCTTCAACGGGTAAGTACCTCGAACCAAGCTTTTCGATTCATTCTATGTACCCGTAGTGGTCCACATTGTGTTTCGTGCATTTTTATTCTCATTTTGTTTACTTTTTATACCCCCTGTTGACGTGCTTAAGTCATTTTACTTAAGTCATTTCTCGCTTAACTTAAAAATAAAATCAAATTCCACCGAACGTTTGAATTGTATTATCCGTTAACTTCGGTTAAAATAAATTCCGACCGTTCGGTCGTGCCGTAACCACGTTGGAAATCAAAAAGAGGTAAAAAAAAATAATATAATAATAAAAAAAACATCCTTTAGTAAAATAAAGCGGAAAATCAATCGGACATTTTCTCTTTGGGATTTCTCATTCTTAATCGAATTGATTAATAACTAAAGTGAAACTAAGGCTAAAATCAACTCGCCTAGTCAAGCTCGTCCATAAAAAATAGGTTTTTGAAGTTTGTCATTTCAATTTCTCACTAAGTAAAATGGATCATTTTTTAGGGTCCAACGCCTTAAAATGATCACCACTTAAGTAAAAAGAATCATTTGATAAGAAAGAACTACGTAGGTCTGATTTTCTCATCTCAAATTGAGGAATACGTAGGAGCAAAGGGAAACACCCTTGTCGACCACAAAAAGAGAAAAATATCAAAAGGGTATAAAGGATATAAAGACATAAAAAGGGAACATAAAAATCAAAGTCACGTTTGCACATTCGATTAAAGGCTGTCGTCCCTTGTGACGGACGTGTGGGGTGCTAATACCTTCCCCGCGCGTAAATACAACTCCCGAACCTTTCACTAAAAAGTTCGTAGATCGCGTCTTTTCCGGTTTTTCCGATGTTTTCCTCGAATAAACGTTGGTGGCGACTCCACGCGTATTCCTTTCGTGGAACACGCATCCCGCGAGTCACGCGTCGCCCTCCCGCCAAAGGGTAGGTTGCGACAGTTGGCGACTCCACTGGGGACTGTTTTTAGAGAGTTAGGCCATTTAATTTTGTGCAATGTTTTACCGTGACTTACCCTTTTGTTGGTTTCCTTTCATCATGTTCTTGTGTATATAAACTCTTTGTTGCTTTTAGTGCGTTTTAAATGTATGCATGAAGTAAATTTTTATTCATTTGATGCACACAAACACTAACACTATTTGCACACACTGTGAGTGAAAAAGGGCCCTATACCCGGGTTCATGGGAGCATAAGGAGTGGAGGTGAATCTGTGATCATGCTAGGTCTCCGACTTGCTTGATTACAGTGAACCCTCATCTAGAGCTTTTCTCTTTTGAAACCTATTGTTGCTAGTAGTCCCTACTGCTACAATATGTTCTTCAAAGGGGATGATACCTCTAGAAACCATCAAGAGAGATATAACTACCTTGGGGATTATTGCTAAAAGCCTAGTTAGTTCTCTCCCTTATAGGTCCCTTAAATAGGGGCACGAAGCAAACACGCTGCGTACCATTTCTCACACTGCCATGCATGAGTATCATATACCCTTTTGCTTATGTTCGGTAAATATTGTCATACTGTGCACATTCCCGCATTGTGTCTTTTGCATAGGCATTGCATATGGGTTCTGTCTTGATCCCTACTGTAAACAAACCAACGGAGGGTCCGTGTCGCCTTCTTAAAAACGTGCGTTGGGGCATTTGGCTACCCCTAGACGTCGTATCTAAGAAGGGGACAAATTCCCCGGACCCCCGCATTTCTAGATTGCATCTGTGTCATATGCATTCCATCATGCATTCATTCATCCCACCCATGAGATATCGGAGTTTTGATTTGCACCAGCTTTTGTCTCACTTTAGTAAGCATGGGAACAAATCAAACCGGCAAGAGGTTCTACCAAGTCAAGGTCAAAAGCCTAGATACCACCAGCATCAAGGAATTAGGGCGGTTGATGGAACCCCTCCAAATGCAAACCTTCCGCAAGACTTACGGAAAGATCTTAGAGTTGACCATAGCAGAGGTGTCCATAGAAGCCATTGCATCACTTACCCAATACTACGACCAGCCTTTGAGGTGCTTCACATTCGGAGACTTCCAATTAGTACCAACCATTGAAGAATTTGAGGAAATTCTAGGATGTCCTCTCGGGGGAAGAAAACCATATCTTTCCTCCGGGTGTCTCCCCTCTTTGAGCAGAATTGCAACTGTGGTCAAGGATTCAGCAAGAGGTTTGGACCGCATAAAACAGACTCGGAACGGCATAGCGGGCCTACCACAGAAGTACCTAGAAGACAAGGCAACGGGTATGGCCAATCAAGGAGACTGGGTCCCGTTTATGGACGTGTTAGCTTTGCTAATTTTTGGGGTCGTCCTCTTTCCAAACGTGGATGGTTTGGTAGACCTAGCAGCAATCGACGCTTTCCTTGCCTACCACCATAGCAAGGAAAGTCCGGTGGTAGCTGTCTTGGCAGATCTATTTGACACATTTGACCGAAGGTGCGAAAAGAGTAGCGCACGGATCATCTGTTGCTTACCCGCCCTCTGTGTTTGGTTGGTTTCGCACTTGTTCCGACAAGACACAAGACATCCATGTCCACTCCTGAGCCATCGCTCGTGTACTGAAAAGAGGAGAATAGATTGGGACCAGCTCTTGGCCGGGATAGGAGGTAGAACAATCAGTTGGTTCCCCCGATGGAAGGGAGGAAAAGAAGGAGTCCTTTTCTCATGTGGAGGATACCCAAACATTCCGCTGGTAGGAACGAGGGGTTGTATTAACTACAATCCCGCGCTCGCTATAAGACAACTAGGGTACCCCATGAGGGGAGCACCGACGGAAGAAAGCATGTCTCCTTTCCTTGTGAGGGATCTCGGCGCACAAAATTCCAAGACTATACAAAAAATCCATAAGGCATGGGAAACCCCGTTAAGGAAAGATCAAGAGCTTAGAGGCATTCGTAATGGCATCATTGGTGGGTACCACGAATGGCTGAAAGTTCATATACGAGGTTTAGATTGGCTCGCCAAGTTAAAAGTCGTCAGCGAAGAGAATTTTGAAGCACCGGAAGAGGACAAAGAAGTCCAAGCTCTCAAAAGCGAGTTAGGAAAGGCAAAATTTGCCAAGGAGAAGTTCAAGTTGGCCGCTACACACGTTCGGAAGGAGTGTGCCGGGTTACGGGAAGAGAATGCAATTACCGCAAGAGCCCTTGAACAAGAGACCAAGAGGGCTCGCAAGGAAGAGTATGGCCGAAACAAATTTCGCGGAGCTCTATGGGGTAGCAATAGTGAACTCAAGTTGCGAAGGGAAGAAAGGGACCAGTCGCGAGCACATAGCATGGTTTTGAAAGAAGAGTTAGTTGCCTGTTCAAGGTCCAAAAGAAGCTTGTCTCAGCGTTTATGCGAGACGGAGACCAACATGCTAGCTATCATCGCCAAGTACCAAGAAGAGTTAGGTCTAGCCGCGGCCCACGAGCATAGGATTGCGGACGAATATGCCCAAGTATACGCGGAAAAAGAGGCTAGAGGAAGGGTGATCGACTCTTTACACCAAGAGGCAACCATGTGGATGGATCGGTTCGCTCTTACCTTGAACGGGAGTCAAGAACTTCCCCGATTGTTAGCCAAGGCCAAAGCGATGGCAGACACCTACTCCGCCCCCGAAGAGATTCACGGGCTTCTCGGCTATTGTCAGCATATGATAGACCTAATGGCCCACATAATTAGAAATCGTTAGGAAACTTGTATGGTCTCTCAGACCTTGACTAGATATGACTTCCTTTTTGAAATAAAATGAGTTGGTCCCATGTTTCTACTCCAAAAAACTTGTGCAAATCAAATTACTCATACGTCTCATCTCTAGCATGCATTTTCTTTCTTTACCCACTCCTCACGTTTGGTTTTTTAGGGAAAAACACCATAACTAAACGCGCCGCAAGGGATCCCTATCGCACCAGATCCAAATCTAGAACGATGGGTGATCAAGAGGAGACGCAGGAACAGATGAAAGCCGACATGTCGGCTCTGAAAGAACAAATGGCCTCCATGATGGAGGCCATGTTAAGTATGAAGCAGCTCATAGAGAAGAACGCGGCCACCGCCGCCGCTGTCAGTTCGGCTGCCGAAGCAGACCCGACTCTCTTGGCAACTACGCACCATCCTCCCTCAAACATAGTAGGACGGGGAAGGGACACACTGGGGCACGATGGCAACCCTCACCTGGGATACAACCGAGCGGCTTACCCTTATGGATTGCCGCCCAACTATTCACCACCCGTCTTACAAGAAGATGCGGGCCACATTGCTTCTCCCATCCATGAAAGAGAGCCTCCTCAGCAGCCCGACGAAGTCCACAAAGACCCTCAAGATTATGCTCGAAGGGATGTCGAGTTCTATCCCCCGATCCCCGAAGGGCCGGCACCAGGCACGTTGCCTCAACCCAACATCGCAGCATCACCAATAGTTTTGTCCACGGAAGGGCCGCCCCCAGCAACTGAAGAAAGGAGGAAGCTCGATCTCCTTGAGGAAAGATTGAGGGCTATGGAAGGATTTGGGGACTATCCGTTCGCAGACATGACGGATCTTTGCTTAGTACCCGATGTTGTTATTCCCCCGAAGTTCAAAGTGCCGGACTTCGACAAGTATAAAGGGACGACTTGTCCCAAAAACCATCTCAAAATGTACTGCCGTAAGATGGGCGCTCATTCTAAAGATGAAAAGTTGTTGATACACTTCTTTCAGGATAGCTTGGCCGGAGCTGCGGTAGTGTGGTACACTAATTTGGAAGCTTCCCGTATCCATACTTGGAAGGATCTGATTACCGCCTTCCTAAGGCAGTATCAGTACAATTCTGATATGGCTCCTGACCGTACTCAATTGCAGAATATGTTCAAGAAAGAGGGTGAAACCTTTAAAGAATATGCGCAACGATGGAGGGATTTGGCGGCACAAGTAGCTCCTCCCATGGTTGAGAGAGAGATGATCACCATGATGGTAGACACTCTGCCAGTGTTCTACTATGAGAAGCTAGTAGGTTACATGCCGTCCAGCTTCGCGGATCTGGTGTTTGCCGGGGAAAGAATCGAGGTTGGATTGAGAAGAGGAAAGTTTGATTACGTTTCCTCCACAAACGCGAATGCCAAAAGAATCGGGGCAACAGGGGCAAAAAGGAAGGAGGGAGATGCCCATGCCGTCTCTTCAACACCCGCGTGGGTCAAACCCTAGCAAACACCTCATGGTACCCATCAGTACGCGCAACATCACCCAAGCTTCTCGGCTCATACTGGGAATGCCTCTAGTTCAACAACCGTGCAGCCTAAGGCACCCACCCAGAGGGAAGCTCCCCAAGTTCCAACTCCGAACACGACTCGACCGGCCGGTAATTCCAACACGACAAGGAACTTCCCTCCGAGGCCATTGCCGGAATTCACCCCACTCCCAATGACGTACGAAGATCTTTTGCCATCCCTCATCGCCAATCATTTGGCCGTGGTAACTCCCGGAAGGGTCCTCGAACCCCCTTTCCCGAAGTGGTATGACCCTAACGCAACTTGCAAGTACCATGGGGGTGTCCCGGGGCATTCCGTCGAAAAATGCTTGGCCCTTAAATACAAGGTCCAACATTTAATGGATGCCGGATGGCTGACTTTCCAAGAGGATCGGCCGAATGTGAGAACCAACCCGCTCGCCAATCATGGAGGGGGAGCGGTTAATGCAGTTGAGTCCGATAGGCCGCACAGGTCTAAACCTTTAAGGGATGTGGCAACCCCTAGGAGGTTTATCTTTGAGGCCCTACAAAAAGGAGGTGTGATTCCCCATAGTCGGTGTAAGGAGGATTCCTGTCTGCTACACTCCGGCGAGCTGCATGACATGGAGACGTGTTTGGGAGTAGAGGAATTGTTACAGCGGATGATAGATCAAGGTCGACTGGAAGTCGGCAGTGAAGGAAAAGAAGAGCAGCATATATGCATGCAGTCTACGGAGGGGAGCGGTATTGCGAAGCCCAAACCCTTGGTGATATACTTCACTAAAAGCGTGGCTTCGCAAAAGCCCGGACACCCCTTAGTAGCCAAACCTGTTCCTTTCCCGTACCAAAATAGCCACGCGGTCCCGTGGAGATATACACCTCCGGGGAAGAAGGAAGAAGAAGTCACTAACGTCAGCTCGCTGTCAGCTAAAGTAACAAATATCACGGGACTGAGTGGTGTGACCCGTAGTGGTCGTGTGTTCGCACCTCCGGACCTACCAGTCCAACCCGCGGACATCAAGGGAAAAGGAAAAGTGGTGGAGGAACAAGATGGCGAAGCACCCCACGCTTCGAATAAAGATATTCCAGCAAAGGGGCCCCCGGAGAAAAAGGATGGTAGAAAGGAGGTGTCGCTAGAGGAAGCCAGCGAGTTCCTTCGGATAATTCAGCAGAGCGAATTCAACGTTATCGAACAGCTCAACAAAACCCCGGCTAGGGTCTCGCTGTTGGAGTTACTTATGAGCTCCGAGCCTCATCGGGCTCTGCTAGTAAAAGTGCTGAACGAGGCTCACGTGGCCCAAGATATCTCGGTAGAAGGTTTCGGAGGGCTGGTCAACAATATCACTGCCAACAACTATCTTGCCTTCGCCGAAGAAGAGATCCCCGCCGAGGGGAGAGGGCATAATAAGGCTTTACACGTATCAGTCAAGTGTATGGACCATATCGTAGCCAAGGTGCTAATCGATAATGGTTCCAGTTTAAACGTAATGCCTAAGAGCACTTTGGAGAAGTTACCATTCAATGCTTCCCACTTAAAACCAAGTTCGATGGTGGTTCGTGCCTTCGACGACACTCGCCGAGAGGTTAGGGGAGAGATCGATCTCCCTGTACAAATAGGCCCTCACACCTGTCAAGTCACCTTCCAAATAATGGATATTAACCCCCCCTACAGCTGCCTGTTGGGGCGCCCGTGGATCCACTCAGTGGGAGTTGTGCCTTCTACACTCCACCAAAAGCTGAAATTCGTAGTGGAGGGGCACTTGGTCATCGTGTCAGGCGAGGAAGATATCTTGGTAAGCTGCCCATCCTCCATGCCTTATGTGGAAGCCGCAGAAGAATCGTTAGAAACTGCTTTCCAGTCTTTTGAGGTGGTCAGCATTTCCTCCGTGGACTCCCTCTTTGGGCAGCCTTGTCTGTCCGATGCAGCGGTAATGATGGCCCGAGTTATGTTGGGGAACGGTTATGAACCCGGGATGGGTTTAGGCAAAGACAACGGCGGCATAACTAGCCTCATAGATACCCAAGGAAATCGTGGGAAGTATGGTTTAGGCTATAAGCCCACTCAGGCGGACATGAAAAAAAGCATCGCGGGAAGGAAGAACAGTGGTCAAAGCTCGCGTTGGAGACAAGAAAGTGAAGGAAGCCCGCCTTGCCACATAAGTAGAAGCTTTATAAGCACGGGTCTGGGAGACAAAGGTCAAGCGTTCGCGATATGCGAGGATGATATTCCGAGTACTTTGGATTTGGTACGACCATGCCCTCCTGATTTCCAGCTAGGAAATTGGCGAGTGGAGGAACGCCCCGGCATTTACGCAACGAGCATAATGTAAACCTTTACGGTTTTAAAAGCTCTATAGTTGGGCCTAGGCTTTAGAGTTTTTCCTTTTGTTAAGGCTTTGTGTCTTTATTTTTGAATTTATAATACAAGGATCTTTCTTCATCTGTTCCTGGTCTCTACCCATTCTCATTCATTTACATGTTTACTTCTTTTTCTGAAACGGCAGTTCCAATGACGAGTCCCCCGAAGGTACTAATACCTGGGACCCACCTATCGACTTCGAGCGAGAAATGAATCAAACGGAAGATGAAGGAAATGAGGATGTGGGACTTCCCCCAGAACTAGAAAGAATGGTCGCCCATGAGGACCAAGAAACGGGGCCTCATCAAGAAGAAACAGAGCTAGTAGACTTAGGAATTGGCAGTGGAAAGAGGGAAGTAAAGATAGGTACAGGTATTACCGCACCTATCCGTGAAGAATTAATAATCCTGCTAAAAGACTACCAAGACATCTTTGCTTGGTCATACCAAGATATGCCCGGTTTGAGTTCTGACATTGTACAACACCGATTACCTCTAAATCCCGAGTGTTCCCCGGTAAAACAAAAACTGAGGAGGATGAAGCCCGAAACATCCTTGAAGATAAAAGAAGAAGTGAAGAAGCAATTTGATGCTGGATTTCTGGCCGTCGCTCGGTATCCAGAATGGGTTGCCAACATCGTACCAGTTCCTAAAAAAGATGGGAAAGTACGAATGTGTGTAGATTATCGGGACCTGAATCGGGCCAGTCCCAAGGACAATTTTCCTTTACCACACATCGATATCCTCGTAGATAACACGGCCAATTTCGCTTTATTTTCCTTCATGGACGGTTTCTCTGGTTACAATCAGATAAAGATGGCGCCCGAGGATATGGAAAAGACTACTTTCGTCACCCTGTGGGGAACGTTCTGTTACAAGGTGATGTCCTTTGGACTCAAGAATGCCGGGGCAACTTATCAACGGGCCATGGTAGCTTTGTTCCATGATATGATGCATCAAGAGATCGAGGTCTACGTGGACGACATAATTGCTAAATCTAAATCCGAGGAAGAACACCTTGTCAACCTGCGGAAATTGTTCGAAAGGCTTAAGAAATATCAATTAAGGTTGAACCCCGCTAAGTGTACCTTCGGGGTCAAATAAGGGAAATTGCTTGGTTTCATTGTAAGCCAGAAAGGGATAGAGGTAGATCCCGAAAAAGTGAAGGCTATCCTTGAGATGCCAGAACCCTGTACAGAGAGGCAAGTCCGAGGTTTCCTGGGGCGCTTGAATTATATTGCCAGATTCATATCGCAGCTCACCGCCATTTGTGAGCCGTTGTTTAAACTCTTGCGCAAAAACCAAACTGATCGGTGGAATGAGGATTGCCAAGAGGCTTTTGGAAGGATCAAAAAGTGCCTAATGAATCCTCCCGTGCTTATGCCACCAGTACCTGGAAGGCCTCTCATTTTGTACATGACAATCTTGGACGAGTCAATGGGGTGTATGCTGGGGCAACATGACGAATCCGGGAAGAAAGAGCGCGTTGTTTACTACCTAAGTAAGAAGTTCACGACCTGTGAGATGAATTACTCCTTGCTCGAAAGAACGTGTTGTGCTTTAGTATGGGCATCCCATCGCCTAAGGCAATACATGCTGAGCCATACTACCTGGTTGATATCCAAAATGGACCCGGTTAAGTACATCTTTGAAAAGCCAGCTCTCACAGGACGAATCGCCCGGTGGCAAGTCTTGCTATCTGAGTTTGATATAGTCTACGTCACCCAAAAGGCGATAAAAGGAAGCGCTTTGGCAGATTATTTGGCTCAACAGCCTCTTAACGACTACCAGCCCATGCATCCGGAGTTCCCGGATGAGGACATCATGGCCTTGTTCGAGGAAAAGTTGGACGAAGATCGGGACAAATGGACTGTATGGTTTGACGGAGTGTCCAACATTCTAGGTCATGGCGTTGGGGCAGTGTTGGTCTCTCCGGACAATCAATGTGTACCTTTCACAGCCAGGCTAGGATTCGACTGCACCAACAACATGGCCGAATATGAAGCATGTGCCCTAGCCGTCCAGGCAACAATTGACTCCAATGTCAAACTACTCAAGGTGTACGGTGACTCAGCGTTGGTAATCCATCAGCTGAGAGGGGAATGGGAAACTAGAGATCCCAAGCTGATACCCTACAAAGCCTATATCAAGGAATTGGCTAAGACCTTCGATGAGATCTCCTTCCATCATGTTCCCGCGAGGAAATCAAATGGCGGACGCACTTGCTACGTTGGCGTCTATGTTCCAGTAACACCGCACAGGGATCTACCCTACATTGAATTTTGGTGTCGTGGCAAACCCGCGCATTGTTGCCAAGTGGAAGAGGAACGGGACGGGAAAGCCTTTGGTATTTCGACATCAAGTGATATGTCGTAAGCAAAGAATACCCGCCAGAGATTGCCGACAACGATAAAAGGACATTGAGGAGGTTGGCAGCCGGTTCTTCATGAGCGGAAGCACACTGTATAAGAGAAATCACGACATGACACTCCTGCGGTGTGTGGATGCCAAGGAGGCAAATCACATGATCGAGGAAGTCCATGAGGGCTCGTTTGGAACGCACGCCAACGGGCATGCCATGGCCAGGAAGATCCTAAGAGCAGGTTATTACTGGCTTACCATGGAAAGTGATTGTTGTGTCCATGTGAGGAAGTGCCACAAATGTCAAGCATTCGCAGATAATGTCAATGCCCCACCACCATCTCTGAATGTCATGTCCGCCCCTTGGCCTTTCTCCATGTGGGGAATAGATGTCATCGGGGCCATTGAGCCCAAGGCCTCGAATGGTCATCGCTTCATCCTCGTAGCGATAGATTATTTCACCAAGTGGGTCGAAGCGGCTTCATATACCAATGTCACGAGGAATGTGGTGGTCAGGTTCATTAAGAAAGAGATCATATGCCGATATGGTTTGCCAAGGAAGATTATCACAGACAACGGCACCAACTTGAATAATAGATGATGGCGGAAATGTGCGAGGAGTTTAAAATCCAGCATCACAATTCCACACCCTATCGGCCAAAGATGAATGGAGCCGTGGAAGCGGCCAATAAGAATATCAAAAAGATTATCCAAAAGATGACCGTGTCATACAAGGATTGGACGAGATGCTCCCATTCGCGTTACACGGTTACCGGGACTTCAGTGCGAAGTCAACTGGGGCAACGCCGTTCTCATTGGTATATGGGATGGAGGCCTGTGTTACTGTTTGAGGTAGAAGTCCCGTCATTAAGGATCTTGGCAGAATCCGGATTAAAGGAATTAGAGTGGGCTCAAACACGCTATGATCAGCTCAACCTCATTGAGGGTAAGCGCTTAACGGCCATGAGTCATGGGCGCTTATACCAGCAAAGAATGAAGAGTGCATTCGACAAGAAAGTACGCTTACGCAAGTTCCATGAGGGAGACCTTGTGCTCAAGAAATGTCCCATGCTGTCAAGGACCATCGAGGGAAATGGGCCCGAACTACGAAGGGCCTTTTGTTGTGAAGAGGGCTTTTTCCGGAGGAGCCCTGGTGCTTACCAACATGGATGGCAAAGAGCTACCTTCACCCGTGAACTCTGATGTCGTCAAGCGATATTATGCTTAGAAGCTGGGGCAATTAGGATGTCGCTGCATGTTCTTTATCTTTATGCGTTTTCTGGATTTCCTCATTTCATCCCACCCATGAGATATCGGAGTTTTGATTTGCACCAGCTTTTGTCTCACTTTAGTAAGCATGGGAACAAATCAAACCGGCAAAGAGGTTCTACCAAGTCAAGGTCAAAAGCCTAGATACCACCAGCACAAGGAATTAGGGCGGTTGATGGAACCCTCCAAATGCAAACCTTCCGCAAGACTTACGGAAAGATCTTAGAGTTGACATAGCAGAGGTGTCCATAGAAGCCATTGCATCACTTACCCAATACTACGACCAGCCTTTGAGGTGCTTCACATTCGGAGACTTCCAATTAGTACCAACCATTGAAGAATTTGAGGAAATTCTAGGATGTCCTCTCGGGGGAAGAAAACCATATCTTTCCTCCGGTTGTCTCCCCTCTTTGAGCAGATTGCAACTGTGGTCAAGGATTCAGCAAGAGGTTTGGACCGCATAAAAAGACTCGGAACGGCATAGCGGGCCTACCACAGAAGTACCTAGAAGACAAGGCAACGGGTATGGCCAATCAAGGAGACTGGGTCCCGTTTATGGACGTGTAGCTTTGCTAATTTTTTGGGGTCGTCCTCTTTCCAAACGTGGATGGTTTGGTAGACCTAGCAGCAATCGACGCTTTCCTTGCCTAGCACCATAGCAAGGAAAGTCGCGGTGGTAAGCTGTCTTGGCAGATCTATTTGACACATTTGACGCGAAGGTGGAAAAGAGTAGCGCACGGATCATCTGTTGCTTACCCGCCTCTGTGTTTGGTTGGTTTCGCACTTGTTCCGACAAGACACAAGACATCCATGTCCACTCCTGAGCCATCGCTCGTGTACTGAAAAGAGGAGAATAGATTGGGACCAGCTCTTGGCCGGGATAGGAGGTAGAACAATGTTGGTTCCCCCGATGGAAGGGAGGAAAAGAAGGAGTCCTTTTCTCATGTGGAGGATACCCAAACATTCCGCTGGTAGGAACGAGGGGTTGTATTAACTACAATCCCGCGCTCGCTATAAGACAACTAGGGTACCCCATAGGGGAGCACCGACGGAAAAGCATGTCTCCTTTCCTTGTGAGGGATCTCGCGCACAAAATTCCAGACTATACAAAAAATCCATAAGGCATGGGAAACCCCGTTAAGAAAGATCAAGAGCTTAGAGGCATTCGTAATGGCATCATTGGGTGGTACCACGAATGGCTGAAAGTTCATATACGAGGTTTAGATTGGCTCGCCAGTTAAAAGTCGTCAGCGAAGAGAATTTTGAAGCACCGGAAGAGGACAAAGAAGTCCAAGCTCTCAAAGCGAGTTAGGAAAGGCAAAATTTGCCAAGGAGAAGTTCAAGTTGGCCGCTACACACGTTCGGAAGGAGTGTGCCGGGTTTACGGGAAGAGAATGCATATTACCGCAAGAGCCCTTGAACAAGAGACCAAGAGGGCTCGCAAGGAAGAGTATGGCCGAAACAAATTTCGCGGAGCTTCTATGGGTAGCAATAGTGAACTCAAGTTGCGAAGGGAAAGAAGGGACACGTCGCGAGCACATAGCATGGTTTTGAAAAGAAGAGTTAGTTGCCTGTTCAAGGTCCAAAAGAAGCTTGTCTCAGCGTTTATGCGAGACGGAGACCAACATGCTAGCTATCATCGCCAAGTACCAAGAAGAGTTAGGTCTAGCCGCGGCCACGAGCATAGGATTGCGGACGAATATGCCCAAGTATACGCGGAAAAAGAGGCTAGAGGAAGGGTGATCGACTCTTTACACCAAGAGGCAACCATGTGGATGGATCGGTTCGCTCTTACCTTGAACGGGAGTCAAGAACTTCCCCGTTGTTAGCCAAGGCCAAAGCGATGGCAGACACCTACTCCGCCCCGAAGAGAGTTCACGGGCTTCTCGGCTATTGTCAGCATATGATAGACCTAATGGCCCACATAATTAGAAATCGTTAGGAAACTTGTATGGTCTCTCAGACCTTGGACTAGAATATGACTTCCTTTTTTGAAATAAAATGAGTTGGTCCCATGTTTCTACTCCAAAAAACTTGTGCAAATCAAATTACTCATACGTCTCATCTCTAGCATGCATTTTCTTTCTTTACCCACTCCTCACGTTTGGTTTTTTAGGAAAAACACCATAACTAAACGCGCCGCAAGGGATCCCTATCGCACCAGATCCAAATCTAGAACGATGGGTGATCAAGAGGAGACGCAGGAACAGATGAAAGCCGACAATGTCGGCTCTGAAAGACAAATGGCCTCCATGATGGAGGCCATGTTAAGTATGAAGCAGCTCATAGAGAAGAACGCGGCCACCGCCGCGCTGTCAGTTCGGCTGCCGAAGCAGACCCGACTCTCTTGCCACTACGCACCATCCTCCCTCAAACATAGTAGGACGGGGAAGGGACACACTGGGGCACGATGGCAACCCTCACCTGGGATACAACCGAGCGGCTTACCCTTATGGATTGCCGCCCAACTATTCACCACCGTCTTACAAGAAGATGCGGGCCACATTGCTTCTCCCATCCATGAAAGAGAGCCTCCTCAGCAGCCGACGAAGTCCACAAAGACCCTCAAGATTATGCTCGAAGGGATGTCGAGTTCTATCCCGCGATCCCGAAGGGCCGGCACCAGGCACGTTGCCTCAACCCAACATCGCAGCATCACCAATAGTTTTGTCCACGGAAGGGCGCCCCCAGCAACTGAAGAAAGGAGGAAGCTCGATCTCCTTGAGGAAAGATTGAGGGCTATGGAAGGATTTGGGGACTATCCGTTCGCAGACATGACGGATCTTTGCTTAGTACCCGATGTTGTTATTCCCCCGAAGTTCAAAGTGCCGGACTTCGACAAGTATAAAGGGACGACTTGTCCCAAAAACCATCTCAAATGTACTGCCGTAAGATGGGCGCTCATTCTAAGATGAAAGTTGTTGATACACTTCTTTCAGGATAGCTTGGCCGGAGCTGCGGTAGTGTGGTACACTAATTTGGAAGCTTCCCGTATCCATACTTGGAAGGATCTGATTACCGCCTTCCTAAGGCAGTATCAGTACAATTTCTGATATGGCTCCTGACGTACTCAATTGCAGAATATGTTCAAGAAAGAGGGTGAAACTTTAAAGAATATGCGCACGATGGAGGGATTTGGCGGCACAAGTAGCTCCTCCCATGGTTGAGAGAGAAGATGATCACCATGATGGTAGACACTCTGCAGTGTTCTACTATGAGAAGCTAGTAGGTTACATGCCGTCCAGCTTCGCGGATCTGGTGTTTGCCGGGGAAAGAATCGAGGTTGGATTGAGAGAGGAAAGTTTGATTACGTTTCCTCCACAAACGCGAATGCCAAAAATCGGGGAACAGGGGCAAAAACGGAAGGAGGGAGATGCCCATGCCGTCTCTTCAACACCCGCGTGGGTCAAACCCTAGCAAACACCTCATGGTACCATCAGTACGCGCAACATCACCCAAGCTTCTCGGCTCATACTGGGAATGCCTCTAGTTCAACAACCGTGCAGCCTAAGGCACCCACCCAGAGGAAGCTCCCCAAGTTCCAACTCCGAACACGACTCGACCGGCCGGTAATTCCAACACGACAAGGAACTTCCCTCGAGGCCATGCCGGAATTCACCCACCCAATGACGTTACGAAGATCTTTTGCCATCCCTCATCGCAATCATTTGGCCGTGGTAACTCCCGGAAGGGTCCTCGAACCCCCTTTCCCGAAGTGGTATGACCTAACGCAACTTGCAAGTACCATGGGGGTGTCCGGGGCATTCGTCGAAAAATGCTTGGCCCTTAAATACAAGGTCCAACATTTAATGGATGCCGGATGGCTGACTTTCAAGAGGATCGGCCGAATGTGAGAACCAACCCGCTCGCCAATCATGGAGGGGAGCGGTTAATGCAGTTGAGTCCGATAGGCCGCACAGGTCTAAAACCTTTAAGGGATGTGGCAACCCCTAGGAGGTTTATCTTTGAGGCCCTACAAAAAGGAGGTGTGATTCCCCATAGTCGGTGTAAGGAGGATTCCTGTCTGCTACACTCGGCGAGCTGCATGACATGGAGACGTGTTTGGGAGTAGAGGAATTGTTACAGCGGATGATAGATCAAGGTCGACTGGAAGTCGGCAGTGAAGGAAAGAAGAGGCAGCATATATGCATGCAGTCTACGGAGGGGAAGCGGTATGCGAAGCCCAAACCCTTGGTGATATACTTCACTAAAAGCGTGGCTTCGCAAAAAGCCCGGACACCCCTTAGTAGCCAAACCTGTTCCTTTCCCCGTACCAAAAATAGCCACGCGGTCCGTGGAGATATACACCTCCGGGGAAGAAGGAAGAAGAAGTCACTAAACGTAAGCTCGCTGTCAGCTAAAGTAACAAATATCAGGGACTGAGTGGTGTGACCGTAGTGGTCGTGTGTTCGCACCTCCGGACCTACCAGTCCAACCCGCGGACATCAAGGGAAAAGGAAAAGTGGTGGAGGAACAAGATGCGAAGCACCCCACGCTTCGAATAAAGATATTCCAGCAAAGGGGCCCCGGAGAAAAAGGATGGTAGATAAGGAGGTGTCGCTAGAGGAAGCCAGCGAGTTCCTTCGGATAATTCAGCAGAGCGAATTCAACGTTATCGAACAGCTCAACAAACCCCGGCTAGGGTCTGCTGTTTGGAGTTACTTATGAGCTCCGAGCCTCATCGGGCTCTGCTAGTAAAATGCTGAACGAGGCTCACGTGGCCCAAGAATATCTCGGTAGAAGGTTTCGGAGGGCTGGTCAACAATATCACTGCCAACAACTATCTTGCCTTCGCCGAAGAAGAGATCCCCGCCGAGGGGAGAGGGCATAATAAGGCTTTACACGTATCAGTCAAGTGTATGGACCATATCGTAGCCAAGGTGCTAATCGATAATGGTTCCAGTTTAAACGTAATGCCTAAGAGCACTTTGAGAAGTTACCATTCAATGCTTCCCACTTAAAACCAAGTTCGATGGTGGTTCGTGCTTCGACGACACTCGCCGAGAGGTTAGGGGAGAGATCGATTCTCCTGTACAAATGGGCCCTCACACCTGTCAGTCACCTTCCAATAATGGATATTAACCCCCCCTACAGCTGCCTGTTGGGGCGCCCGTGGATCACTCAGTGGGAGGTTGTGCTTCTACACTCCGACAAAAGCTGAAATTCGTAGTGGAGGGGCACTTGGTCATCGTGTCAGGCGAGGAAGATATCTTGGTAAGCTGCCCATCCTCCATGCCTTATGTGGAAGCCGCAGAAGAATCGTTAGAACTGCTTTCCAGTCTTTTTGAGGTGGTCAGCATTTCTCCGTGGACTCCCTCTTTGGGCAGCCTCTGTCTGTCCGATGCAGCGGTAATGATGGCCCGAGTTATGTTGGGAACGGTTATGAACCCGGGATGGGTTTAGGCAAAGACAACGGCGGCATAACTAGCCTCATAGATACCCAAGGAAAATCGTGGAAGTATGGTTTAGGCTATAAGCCCACTCAGGCGGACATGAAAAAAAGCATCGCGGGAAGGAAGAACAGTGGTCAAAGCTCGCGTTGGAGACAAGAAAGTGAAGGAAGCCCGCCTTGCCACATAAGTAGAAGCTTTATAAGCACGGGTCTGGGAGACAAAGGTCAAGCGTTCGCGATATGCGAGGATGATATTCCGAGTACTTTGGATTTGGTACGACCATGCCCTCCTGATTTCCAGCTAGGAAATTGGCGAGTGGAGGAACGCCCCGGCATTTACGCAACGAGCATAATGTAAACCTTTACGGTTTTAAAGCTCTATAGTTGGGCCTAGGCTTTAGAGTTTTTCCTTTTGTTAAGGCTTTGTGTCTTTATTTTTGAATTTATAATACAAGGATCTTTCTTCATCTGTTCCTGGTCTCTACCATTCTCATTCATTTACATGTTTACTTCTTTTTCTGAAACGCAGTTCCAATGACGAGTCCCCCGAAGGTACTATACCTGGGACCCACCTATCGACTTCGAGCGAGAAATGAATCAAACGGAGAGATGAAGGAAATGAGGATGTGGGACTTCCCCAGAACTAGAAACAATGGTCGCCCATGAGGACCAAGAAACGGGGCCTCATCAAGAAGAAACAGAGCTAGTAGACTTAGGAATTGGCAGTGGAAAGAGGGAAGTAAGATAGGTACAGGTATTACGCACCTATCCGTGAAGAATTAATAATCCTGCTAAAGACTACCAAGACATCTTTGCTTGGTCATACCAAGATATGCCCGGTTTGAGTTCTGACATTGTACAACACGATTACCTCTAAATCCGCGAGTGTTCCCCGGTAAAACAAAAACTGAGGAGGATGAAGCCCGAAACATCCTTGAAGATAAAAGAAGAAGTGAAGAAGCAATTTGATGCTGGATTTCTGGCCGTCGCTCGTATCCAGAATGGGTTGCCAACATCGTACCAGTTCCTAAAAAGATGGGAAAGTACGAATGTGTGTAGATTATCGGGACCTGAATCGGGCCAGTCCCAAGGACAATTTTCCTTTACCACACATCGATATCCTCGTAGATAACACGGCCAATTTCGCTTTATTTCCTTCATGGACGGTTTCTGGTTACAATCAGATAAAGATGGCGCCCGAGGATATGGAAAAGACTACTTTCGTCACCCTGTGGGGAACGTTCTGTTACAAGGTGATGTTCCTTTGGACTCAAGAATGCCGGGGCAACTTATCAACGGGCCATGGTAGCTTTGTTCCATGATATATGCATGATTATGCATCAAGAGATCGAGGTCTACGTGGACGACATAATTGCTAAATCTAAATCCGAGGGAAGAACACCTTGTCAACCTGCGGAAATTGTTCAAAAGGCTTAAGAAATATCAATTAAGGTTGAACCCGGCTAAGTGTACCTTCGGGGTCAAATAAGGGAAATTGCTTGGTTTCATTGTAAGCCGAAAGGGATAGAGGTAGATCCGAAAAAGTTGAGGCTAAAAGGCAAGACTCGCCAAGGAGAAGTTCTTGTCATACCCTAATTTCGTCCGGGACTTTGCTTGATGACATGCGACCTTTCTTTGGTCCTTGTGAGGTGCTTGGCATCCATCATTAGGCAATTTATGAAATTCCAGGACATGCCGAAAAAACCAAAAAATATTGGTGCACAATCCGTAAGTTTTCCGTGACACACCGGAAATCAGATGGAAGCATCGTTGCATAATTAAGTGAGGTTCCGTAACATTCCGTAAGTCAAAAGGGGGATGATTATGTAATCCACAAGGTTCCGTAACATTACGGAAGAAAACAAGTATCGTTACGAAATTCGTAAGTTTCCGTAACTTTACGAAAAAAAGAATCACCAAAAAAAACAGCAGAGGGGGTGTGCTTAGTAAAAATGGGGGTGCAAATAGCACCCAGGCCCACTTGGGCCTCCAGAATATTCCTCCAGAAGGCTGTTGCTTCTGGAGGAAGCAACCTGGCTCGCCTGGGCGAGCAGAGCTCGCCTGGGCGAGCTGGGCGGTAACCACCTCCCCTATTTTGCTATAAATAGGGGAGGAAGTGAAGAAGAAAAGGGTTCAGCCCCTTAGGCACTTCTCTCCTTTCGAATTTGCTTGGAAAAATTGTTTCCGTGAAGAAAATCTAAGCCGAGGCGCTTCCGAAACATTTCCGTAACGTTTTCCGTGAGGAATCTTGCAAAGGTTTCAACCGTTCTTCGACGTTCTTCATTCGTTCTTCATCGTTCTTCGATCTTCAACGGGTAAGTACCTCAACCAAGCTTTTCGATTCATTCTATGTACCCGTAGTGGTCCACATTGTGTTTCGTGCATTTTTTTCTCATTTTGTTTACTTTTTATACCCCTGTTGACGTGCTTAAGTCATTTTACTTAAGTCATTTCTCGCTTAACTTAAAAATAAAATCAAATTCCACCGAACGTTTGAATTGTATTATCGTTAACTTCGGTTAAAATAAATTCCGACCGTTCGGTCGTGCCTAACCACGTTGGAAATCAAAAAGAGGTAAAAAAAAATAATATAATAATAAAAAAAACATCCTTTAGTAAAATAAAGCGGAAAATCAATCGGACATTTTCTCTTTGGGATTTCTCATTCTTAATCGAATTGATTAATAACTAAAGTGAAACTAAGGCTAAAATCAACTCGCCTAGTCAAGCTCGTCCATAAAAAATAGGTTTTTGAAGTTTGTCATTTCAATTTCTCACTAAGTAAAAATGGATCATTTTTTAGGGTCCAACGCCTTAAAATGATCACCACTTAAGTAAAAAGAATCATTTGATAAGAAAGAACTACGTAGGTCTGATTTTCTCATCTCAAATTGAGGAATACGTAGGAGCAAAGGGAAACACCCTTGTCGACCACAAAAAGAGAAAAATATCAAAAGGGTATAAAGGATATAAAGACATAAAAAGGGAACATAAAATCAAAGTCACGTTTGCACATTCGATTAAAGGCTGTCGTCCCTTGTGACGGACGTGTGGGGTGCTAATACCTTCCCCGCGCGTAATACAACTCCGAACCTTTCACTAAAAAGTTCGTAGATCGCGTCTTTTCCGGTTTTCCGATGTTTTCCTCGAATAAACGTTGGTGGCGACTCCACGCGTATTCCTTTCGTGGAACACGCATCCCGCGAGTCACGCGTCGCCCTCCCGCCAAGGGTAGGTTGCGACAGTTGGCGACTCCACTGGGGACTGTTTTTAGAGAGTTAGGCCATTTAATTTTGTGCAATGTTTTAACCGTGACTTACCCTTTTGTTGGTTTCCTTTCATCATGTTCTTGTGTATATAAACTCTTTGTTGCTTTTAGTGCGTTTTAAATGTATGCATGAAGTAAATTTTTATTTCATTTGATGCACACAAACACTAACACTATTTGCACACACTGTGAGTGAAAAAGGGCCCTATACCCGGGTTCATGGGAGCATAAGGAGTGGAGGTGAATCTGTGATCATGCTAGGTCTCCGACTTGCTTGATTACAGTGAACCCTCATCTAGAGCTTTTCTCTTTTGAAACCTATTGTTGCTAGTAGTCCCTACTGCTACAATATGTTCTTCAAAGGGGATGATACCTCTAGAAACCATCAAGAGAGATATAACTACCTTGGGGATTATTGCTAAAAGCCTAGTTAGTTCTCTCCCTTATAGGTCCCTTAAATAGGGGCACGAAGCAAACACGCTGCGTACCATTTCTCACACTGCATGCATGAGTATCATATACCCTTTTGCTTATGTTCGGTAAATATTGTCATACTGTGCACATTCCCGCATTGTGTCTTTTGCATAGGCATTGCATATGGGTTCTGTCTTGATCCCTACTGTAAACAAACCAACGGAGGGTCCGTGTCGCCTTCTTAAAAACGTGCGTTGGGGCATTTGGCTACCCCTAGACGTCGTATCTAAGAAGGGGACAAATTCCCCGGACCCCCGCATTTCTAGATTGCATCTGTGTCATATGCATTCCATCATGCATTCATTCATCCCACCCATGAGATATCGGAGTTTTGATTTGCACCAGCTTTTGTCTCACTTTAGTAAGCATGGGAACAAATCAAACCGGCAAGAGGTTCTACCAAGTCAAGGTCAAAAGCCTAGATACCACCAGCATCAAGGAATTAGGGCGGTTGATGGAACCCCTCCAAATGCAAACCTTCCGCAAGACTTACGGAAAGATCTTAGAGTTGACCATAGCAGAGGTGTCCATAGAAGCCATTGCATCACTTACCCAATACTACGACCAGCCTTTGAGGTGCTTCACATTCGGAGACTTCCAATTAGTACCAACCATTGAAGAATTTGAGGAAATTCTAGGATGTCCTCTCGGGGGAAGAAAACCATATCTTTCCTCCGGGTGTCTCCCCTCTTTGAGCAGAATTGCAACTGTGGTCAAGGATTCAGCAAGAGGTTTGGACCGCATAAAACAGACTCGGAACGGCATAGCGGGCCTACCACAGAAGTACCTAGAAGACAAGGCAACGGGTATGGCCAATCAAGGAGACTGGGTCCCGTTTATGGACGTGTTAGCTTTGCTAATTTTTGGGGTCGTCCTCTTTCCAAACGTGGATGGTTTGGTAGACCTAGCAGCAATCGACGCTTTCCTTGCCTACCACCATAGCAAGGAAAGTCCGGTGGTAGCTGTCTTGGCAGATCTATTTGACACATTTGACCGAAGGTGCGAAAAGAGTAGCGCACGGATCATCTGTTGCTTACCCGCCCTCTGTGTTTGGTTGGTTTCGCACTTGTTCCGACAAGACACAAGACATCCATGTCCACTCCTGAGCCATCGCTCGTGTACTGAAAAGAGGAGAATAGATTGGGACCAGCTCTTGGCCGGGATAGGAGGTAGAACAATCAGTTGGTTCCCCCGATGGAAGGGAGGAAAAGAAGGAGTCCTTTTCTCATGTGGAGGATACCCAAACATTCCGCTGGTAGGAACGAGGGGTTGTATTAACTACAATCCCGCGCTCGCTATAAGACAACTAGGGTACCCCATGAGGGGAGCACCGACGGAAGAAAGCATGTCTCCTTTCCTTGTGAGGGATCTCGGCGCACAAAATTCCAAGACTATACAAAAAATCCATAAGGCATGGAAACCCCGTTAAGGAAAGATCAAGAGCTTAGAGGCATTCGTAATGGCATCATTGGTGGGTACCACGAATGGCTGAAAGTTCATATACGAGGTTTAGATTGGCTCGCCAAGTTAAAAGTCGTCAGCGAAGAGAATTTTGAAGCACCGGAAGAGGACAAAGAAGTCCAAGCTCTCAAAAGCGAGTTAGGAAAGGCAAAATTTGCCAAGGAGAAGTTCAAGTTGGCCGCTACACACGTTCGGAAGGAGTGTGCCGGGTTACGGGAAGAGAATGCAATTACCGCAAGAGCCCTTGAACAAGAGACCAAGAGGGCTCGCAAGGAAGAGTATGGCCGAAACAAATTTCGCGGAGCTCTATGGGGTAGCAATAGTGAACTCAAGTTGCGAAGGGAAGAAAGGGACCAGTCGCGAGCACATAGCATGGTTTTGAAAGAAGAGTTAGTTGCCTGTTCAAGGTCCAAAAGAAGCTTGTCTCAGCGTTTATGCGAGACGGAGACCAACATGCTAGCTATCATCGCCAAGTACCAAGAAGAGTTAGGTCTAGCCGCGGCCCACGAGCATAGGATTGCGGACGAATATGCCCAAGTATACGCGGAAAAAGAGGCTAGAGGAAGGGTGATCGACTCTTTACACCAAGAGGCAACCATGTGGATGGATCGGTTCGCTCTTACCTTGAACGGGAGTCAAGAACTTCCCCGATTGTTAGCCAAGGCCAAAGCGATGGCAGACACCTACTCCGCCCCCGAAGAGATTCACGGGCTTCTCGGCTATTGTCAGCATATGATAGACCTAATGGCCCACATAATTAGAAATCGTTAGGAAACTTGTATGGTCTCTCAGACCTTGACTAGATATGACTTCCTTTTTGAAATAAAATGAGTTGGTCCCATGTTTCTACTCCAAAAAACTTGTGCAAATCAAATTACTCATACGTCTCATCTCTAGCATGCATTTTCTTTCTTTACCCACTCCTCACGTTTGGTTTTTTAGGGAAAAACACCATAACTAAACGCGCCGCAAGGGATCCCTATCGCACCAGATCCAAATCTAGAACGATGGGTGATCAAGAGGAGACGCAGGAACAGATGAAAGCCGACATGTCGGCTCTGAAAGAACAAATGGCCTCCATGATGGAGGCCATGTTAAGTATGAAGCAGCTCATAGAGAAGAACGCGGCCACCGCCGCCGCTGTCAGTTCGGCTGCCGAAGCAGACCCGACTCTCTTGGCAACTACGCACCATCCTCCCTCAAACATAGTAGGACGGGGAAGGGACACACTGGGGCACGATGGCAACCCTCACCTGGGATACAACCGAGCGGCTTACCCTTATGGATTGCCGCCCAACTATTCACCACCCGTCTTACAAGAAGATGCGGGCCACATTGCTTCTCCCATCCATGAAAGAGAGCCTCCTCAGCAGCCCGACGAAGTCCACAAAGACCCTCAAGATTATGCTCGAAGGGATGTCGAGTTCTATCCCCCGATCCCGAAGGGCCGGCACCAGGCACGTTGCCTCAACCCAACATCGCAGCATCACCAATAGTTTTGTCCACGGAAGGGCCGCCCCCAGCAACTGAAGAAAGGAGGAAGCTCGATCTCCTTGAGGAAAGATTGAGGGCTATGGAAGGATTTGGGGACTATCCGTTCGCAGACATGACGGATCTTTGCTTAGTACCCGATGTTGTTATTCCCCCGAAGTTCAAAGTGCCGGACTTCGACAAGTATAAAGGGACGACTTGTCCCAAAAACCATCTCAAAATGTACTGCCGTAAGATGGGCGCTCATTCTAAAGATGAAAAGTTGTTGATACACTTCTTTCAGGATAGCTTGGCCGGAGCTGCGGTAGTGTGGTACACTAATTTGGAAGCTTCCCGTATCCATACTTGGAAGGATCTGATTACCGCCTTCCTAAGGCAGTATCAGTACAATTCTGATATGGCTCCTGACCGTACTCAATTGCAGAATATGTTCAAGAAAGAGGGTGAAACCTTTAAAGAATATGCGCAACGATGGAGGGATTTGGCGGCACAAGTAGCTCCTCCCATGGTTGAGAGAGAGATGATCACCATGATGGTAGACACTCTGCCAGTGTTCTACTATGAGAAGCTAGTAGGTTACATGCCGTCCAGCTTCGCGGATCTGGTGTTTGCCGGGGAAAGAATCGAGGTTGGATTGAGAAGAGGAAAGTTTGATTACGTTTCCTCCACAAACGCGAATGCCAAAAGAATCGGGGCAACAGGGGCAAAAAGGAAGGAGGGAGATGCCCATGCCGTCTCTTCAACACCCGCGTGGGTCAAACCCTAGCAAACACCTCATGGTACCCATCAGTACGCGCAACATCACCCAAGCTTCTCGGCTCATACTGGGAATGCCTCTAGTTCAACAACCGTGCAGCCTAAGGCACCCACCCAGAGGGAAGCTCCCCAAGTTCCAACTCCGAACACGACTCGACCGGCCGGTAATTCCAACACGACAAGGAACTTCCCTCCGAGGCCATTGCCGGAATTCACCCCACTCCCAATGACGTACGAAGATCTTTTGCCATCCCTCATCGCCAATCATTTGGCCGTGGTAACTCCCGGAAGGGTCCTCGAACCCCCTTTCCCGAAGTGGTATGACCCTAACGCAACTTGCAAGTACCATGGGGGTGTCCCGGGGCATTCCGTCGAAAAATGCTTGGCCCTTAAATACAAGGTCCAACATTTAATGGATGCCGGATGGCTGACTTTCCAAGAGGATCGGCCGAATGTGAGAACCAACCCGCTCGCCAATCATGGAGGGGGAGCGGTTAATGCAGTTGAGTCCGATAGGCCGCACAGGTCTAAACCTTTAAGGGATGTGGCAACCCCTAGGAGGTTTATCTTTGAGGCCCTACAAAAAGGAGGTGTGATTCCCCATAGTCGGTGTAAGGAGGATTCCTGTCTGCTACACTCCGGCGAGCTGCATGACATGGAGACGTGTTTGGGAGTAGAGGAATTGTTACAGCGGATGATAGATCAAGGTCGACTGGAAGTCGGCAGTGAAGGAAAAGAAGAGCAGCATATATGCATGCAGTCTACGGAGGGGAGCGGTATTGCGAAGCCCAAACCCTTGGTGATATACTTCACTAAAAGCGTGGCTTCGCAAAAGCCCGGACACCCCTTAGTAGCCAAACCTGTTCCTTTCCCGTACCAAAATAGCCACGCGGTCCCGTGGAGATATACACCTCCGGGGAAGAAGGAAGAAGAAGTCACTAACGTCAGCTCGCTGTCAGCTAAAGTAACAAATATCACGGGACTGAGTGGTGTGACCCGTAGTGGTCGTGTGTTCGCACCTCCGGACCTACCAGTCCAACCCGCGGACATCAAGGGAAAAGGAAAAGTGGTGGAGGAACAAGATGGCGAAGCACCCCACGCTTCGAATAAAGATATTCCAGCAAAGGGGCCCCCGGAGAAAAAGGATGGTAGAAAGGAGGTGTCGCTAGAGGAAGCCAGCGAGTTCCTTCGGATAATTCAGCAGAGCGAATTCAACGTTATCGAACAGCTCAACAAAACCCCGGCTAGGGTCTCGCTGTTGGAGTTACTTATGAGCTCCGAGCCTCATCGGGCTCTGCTAGTAAAAGTGCTGAACGAGGCTCACGTGGCCCAAGATATCTCGGTAGAAGGTTTCGGAGGGCTGGTCAACAATATCACTGCCAACAACTATCTTGCCTTCGCCGAAGAAGAGATCCCCGCCGAGGGGAGAGGGCATAATAAGGCTTTACACGTATCAGTCAAGTGTATGGACCATATCGTAGCCAAGGTGCTAATCGATAATGGTTCCAGTTTAAACGTAATGCCTAAGAGCACTTTGGAGAAGTTACCATTCAATGCTTCCCACTTAAAACCAAGTTCGATGGTGGTTCGTGCCTTCGACGACACTCGCCGAGAGGTTAGGGGAGAGATCGATCTCCCTGTACAAATAGGCCCTCACACCTGTCAAGTCACCTTCCAAATAATGGATATTAACCCCCCCTACAGCTGCCTGTTGGGGCGCCCGTGGATCCACTCAGTGGGAGTTGTGCCTTCTACACTCCACCAAAAGCTGAAATTCGTAGTGGAGGGGCACTTGGTCATCGTGTCAGGCGAGGAAGATATCTTGGTAAGCTGCCCATCCTCCATGCCTTATGTGGAAGCCGCAGAAGAATCGTTAGAAACTGCTTTCCAGTCTTTTGAGGTGGTCAGCATTTCCTCCGTGGACTCCCTCTTTGGGCAGCCTTGTCTGTCCGATGCAGCGGTAATGATGGCCCGAGTTATGTTGGGGAACGGTTATGAACCCGGGATGGGTTTAGGCAAAGACAACGGCGGCATAACTAGCCTCATAGATACCCAAGGAAATCGTGGGAAGTATGGTTTAGGCTATAAGCCCACTCAGGCGGACATGAAAAAAAGCATCGCGGGAAGGAAGAACAGTGGTCAAAGCTCGCGTTGGAGACAAGAAAGTGAAGGAAGCCCGCCTTGCCACATAAGTAGAAGCTTTATAAGCACGGGTCTGGGAGACAAAGGTCAAGCGTTCGCGATATGCGAGGATGATATTCCGAGTACTTTGGATTTGGTACGACCATGCCCTCCTGATTTCCAGCTAGGAAATTGGCGAGTGGAGGAACGCCCCGGCATTTACGCAACGAGCATAATGTAAACCTTTACGGTTTTAAAAGCTCTATAGTTGGGCCTAGGCTTTAGAGTTTTTCCTTTTGTTAAGGCTTTGTGTCTTTATTTTTGAATTTATAATACAAGGATCTTTCTTCATCTGTTCCTGGTCTCTACCCATTCTCATTCATTTACATGTTTACTTCTTTTTCTGAAACGGCAGTTCCAATGACGAGTCCCCCGAAGGTACTAATACCTGGGACCCACCTATCGACTTCGAGCGAGAAATGAATCAAACGGAAGATGAAGGAAATGAGGATGTGGGACTTCCCCCAGAACTAGAAAGAATGGTCGCCCATGAGGACCAAGAAACGGGGCCTCATCAAGAAGAAACAGAGCTAGTAGACTTAGGAATTGGCAGTGGAAAGAGGGAAGTAAAGATAGGTACAGGTATTACCGCACCTATCCGTGAAGAATTAATAATCCTGCTAAAAGACTACCAAGACATCTTTGCTTGGTCATACCAAGATATGCCCGGTTTGAGTTCTGACATTGTACAACACCGATTACCTCTAAATCCCGAGTGTTCCCCGGTAAAACAAAAACTGAGGAGGATGAAGCCCGAAACATCCTTGAAGATAAAAGAAGAAGTGAAGAAGCAATTTGATGCTGGATTTCTGGCCGTCGCTCGGTATCCAGAATGGGTTGCCAACATCGTACCAGTTCCTAAAAAAGATGGGAAAGTACGAATGTGTGTAGATTATCGGGACCTGAATCGGGCCAGTCCCAAGGACAATTTTCCTTTACCACACATCGATATCCTCGTAGATAACACGGCCAATTTCGCTTTATTTTCCTTCATGGACGGTTTCTCTGGTTACAATCAGATAAAGATGGCGCCCGAGGATATGGAAAAGACTACTTTCGTCACCCTGTGGGGAACGTTCTGTTACAAGGTGATGTCCTTTGGACTCAAGAATGCCGGGGCAACTTATCAACGGGCCATGGTAGCTTTGTTCCATGATATGATGCATCAAGAGATCGAGGTCTACGTGGACGACATAATTGCTAAATCTAAATCCGAGGAAGAACACCTTGTCAACCTGCGGAAATTGTTCGAAAGGCTTAAGAAATATCAATTAAGGTTGAACCCCGCTAAGTGTACCTTCGGGGTCAAATAAGGGAAATTGCTTGGTTTCATTGTAAGCCAGAAAGGGATAGAGGTAGATCCCGAAAAAGTGAAGGCTATCCTTGAGATGCCAGAACCCTGTACAGAGAGGCAAGTCCGAGGTTTCCTGGGGCGCTTGAATTATATTGCCAGATTCATATCGCAGCTCACCGCCATTTGTGAGCCGTTGTTTAAACTCTTGCGCAAAAACCAAACTGATCGGTGGAATGAGGATTGCCAAGAGGCTTTTGGAAGGATCAAAAAGTGCCTAATGAATCCTCCCGTGCTTATGCCACCAGTACCTGGAAGGCCTCTCATTTTGTACATGACAATCTTGGACGAGTCAATGGGGTGTATGCTGGGGCAACATGACGAATCCGGGAAGAAAGAGCGCGTTGTTTACTACCTAAGTAAGAAGTTCACGACCTGTGAGATGAATTACTCCTTGCTCGAAAGAACGTGTTGTGCTTTAGTATGGGCATCCCATCGCCTAAGGCAATACATGCTGAGCCATACTACCTGGTTGATATCCAAAATGGACCCGGTTAAGTACATCTTTGAAAAGCCAGCTCTCACAGGACGAATCGCCCGGTGGCAAGTCTTGCTATCTGAGTTTGATATAGTCTACGTCACCCAAAAGGCGATAAAAGGAAGCGCTTTGGCAGATTATTTGGCTCAACAGCCTCTTAACGACTACCAGCCCATGCATCCGGAGTTCCCGGATGAGGACATCATGGCCTTGTTCGAGGAAAAGTTGGACGAAGATCGGGACAAATGGACTGTATGGTTTGACGGAGTGTCCAACATTCTAGGTCATGGCGTTGGGGCAGTGTTGGTCTCTCCGGACAATCAATGTGTACCTTTCACAGCCAGGCTAGGATTCGACTGCACCAACAACATGGCCGAATATGAAGCATGTGCCCTAGCCGTCCAGGCAACAATTGACTCCAATGTCAAACTACTCAAGGTGTACGGTGACTCAGCGTTGGTAATCCATCAGCTGAGAGGGGAATGGGAAACTAGAGATCCCAAGCTGATACCCTACAAAGCCTATATCAAGGAATTGGCTAAGACCTTCGATGAGATCTCCTTCCATCATGTTCCCCGCGAGGAAAATCAAATGGCGGACGCACTTGCTACGTTGGCGTCTATGTTCCAGCTAACACCGCACAGGGATCTACCCTACATTGAATTTTGGTGTCGTGGCAAACCCGCGCATTGTTGCCAAGTGGAAGAGGAACGGGACGGAAAGCCTTGGTATTTCGACATCAAGTGATATGTCGTAAGCAAAGAATACCCGCCAGAGATTGCCGACAACGATAAAAGGACATTGAGGAGGTTGGCAGCCGGTTTCTTCATGAGCGGAAGCACACTGTATAAGAGAAATCACGACATGACACTCCTGCGGTGTGTGGATGCCAAGGAGGCAAATCACATGATCGAGGAAGTCCATGAGGGCTCGTTTGGAACGCACGCCAACGGGCATGCCATGGCCAGGAAGATCCTAAGAGCAGGTTATTACTGGCTTACCATGGAAAGTGATTGTTGTGTCCATGTGAGGAAGTGCCACAAATGTCAAGCATTCGCAGATAATGTCAATGCCCCACCACATCCTCTGAATGTCATGTCCGCCCCTTGGCCTTTCTCCATGTGGGGAATAGATGTCATCGGGGCCATTGAGCCCAAGGCCTCGAATGGTCATCGCTTCATCCTCGTAGCGATAGATTATTTCACCAAGTGGGTCGAAGCGGCTTCATATACCAATGTCACGAGGAATGTGGTGGTCAGGTTCATTAAGAAAGAGATCATATGCCGATATGGTTTGCCAAGGAAGATTATCACAGACAACGGCACCAACTTGAATAATAAGATGATGGCGGAAATGTGCGAGGAGTTTAAAATCCAGCATCACAATTCCACACCCTATCGGCCAAAGATGAATGGAGCCGTGGAAGCGGCCAATAAGAATATCAAAAAGATTATCCAAAAGATGACCGTGTCATACAAGGATTGGCACGAGATGCTCCCATTCGCGTTACACGGTTACCGGACTTCAGTGCGAACGTCAACTGGGGCAACGCCGTTCTCATTGGTATATGGGATGGAGGCTGTGTTACTGTTTGAGGTAGAAGTCCCGTCATTAAGGATCTTGGCAGAATCCGGATTAAAGGAATTAGAGTGGGCTCAAACACGCTATGATCAGCTCAACCTCATTGAGGGTAAGCGCTTAACGGCCATGAGTCATGGGCGCTTATACCAGCAAAGAATGAAGAGTGCATTCGACAAGAAAGTACGCTTACGCAAGTTCCATGAGGGAGACCTTGTGCTCAAGAAAATGTCCCATGCTGTCAAGGACCATCGAGGGAAATGGGCCCCGAACTACGAAGGGCCTTTTGTTGTGAAGAGGGCTTTTTCCGGAGGAGCCCTGGTGCTTACCAACATGGATGGCAAAGAGCTACCTTCACCCGTGAACTCTGATGTCGTCAAGCGATATTATGCTTAGAAGCTGGGGCAATTAAGGATGTCGCTGCATGTTCTTTATCTTTATGCGTTTTCTGGATTTCCCCCAGGGATTTCCTGTCTGTTGTATCTCTCGTTACAATCTTTCAAAGAAATGAACGTGGATTCGAGGCTTTTAGTCCTCACGTTGGTTTCACACCTTGCGTTAATCTGTGATCACCTGAGCCCTTCCGCCCAGTTCATGGGATCCCCCAAGCGCTTAATTAGAATTGAACCTGAACCAACTTTCCCTAAATTTTCTGCGTTTGAAAACATTCATGCATACGCATACGCATACACATGTATATTGTTGTGGTAAAACAGGGGCAGGATCACCTTGGGCTACCTTCTGGAGTAGAGACAAAACATGAACGGCAGAAACCAATCAAGGTAGGGTAATGATGCGGTCAAGATTGGCCATACCTGGTTGTTTATTACTTGCAGGTACTTAAGGACGAATGCAAGTGGGGATGGGGTCACGACCGACCGATCGTTGCCCTTCTCTGTGCGAAACAAGCAAAGAATGTTGCTGCAAGGTAGCCCCGTATCCTTTGTATTTTGCAGCTTTCTTTTACTACTTGTTTGTTTTAAAAAGAAAAAAATAATAAATAATAAAATAAGTAATCAACGCCTAAATTCTAACCTAAGTAAGTTCAAGTTAGACAAGGTGCTAATCCATGAGAAGGAAGGGGACATAGTTAATGTTCCCCTCAAAAAAAAAAAAAAAAGTGCAGGTTAGCTCGCCTGGGCGAGCCACCCCTGCACCAAATTATAAGAATGACGAAAGGGGGGGCGTTTTTACATTCAAAAACTTCTTTTCCCCCCTTTCAAAAGCCATACCCACGGGATTGACGAATTTGCAGCCCTAGGGTCATCCTTTTTCGCATTTTTCGATTCCGTTTTGCGCTTTTGTTCATCACCAACAAGTAAGTGTTCCATCCCTAAGCTTTCTAGCTTTTCATTGGTGTATTTTGATCTCCTTTTGGTGCTCTAAATTGTGGGAGTGTGCTCAAATATATGGGGCAATTTTGGTTTGTTTTCTTGCTTGGTTAGGTTGAATTAGGGGTTTGTATGGGATGGCCCTAGGCCTATAATGCATTTTGAAACAATGGGACATGCCACATTGTCCCCGTTCTCTTGTTATTGACGCCTAAACGCGCGCCCACCAAGTGTTCGGTGAAATGCCTCAATGGCATTAGCGCGTGACTTTTGTAAGGAAACAACCCATGGGGCATTTTGGTTTGTACACATTTTCGTTTTTTGGAATATGTATTCATTCCTGAAAAAGGCTAAAGTAATTGCCCCGCATATATCCTAGGCCTAGGAACTAAAATTTTATGCATAAAGAACACAAGAGGAGGTGCATATTGGGTAAAGTTACCCTTTTTGGCCAGCAATCAGCTATGGGCCATGCTATAATAATTTCCCTACGCCTAGATGTTTAGGAATTTTGCTCGTCATGAATGTGTTGGTTTAGAATAGGTAGCAAAATACCTTTGGCGATTTACACTTTGGGTATGATAGCAAACTACTTAGATGTATGTACATATAATTTTTGGTAGTCAAAATGTCTCACAAAAAAAAAATATATAAATATGTTGCATGTTATTACAAAAAGAATATATACCTTTTAATACAATTTTAGTCAGCAAAGGAAAATATGCTTGAATTTGCATGCGGCTTTAGGTAGCAAAAACTTGAAAAAAGCATGAAATGTAGCACCTTATTGTGTAGGTAGTCAAGATTCATCGTGAAGTTTGTATATGTATAGGTATTAGAAATACCAAGATGAGCGCATGTGCAATTTTTGGTACCCCAAAATGCTTTGAGTATGCATGTATGTAAATTCAGCCAAGGAGGCGTGTGTGATGTAAATAACAAATACACCTTGGAAGTACATGTAAATAATCTAGGTAATGAAGCTACCTTGATTGTATATGGGTGCATTTTTCTTAGTTAAATGTCTTGTGCAAGTGAACGTTCGTAAGGAAATATGCGCATAAGCTTGATCTAAATTTACATTGGTGTTTGTATTTATGGGAGGAGGTTATATGCCATTCTTGTTTTAAGAGTAGTGTCCCACTGGTAAAACTAACTTTCCAAATTGTTGCCTTTGCAGGAAATGGCCCCGAGGAAGCTTGCCTCAAAGAGGTCCAGGAAGGACAAGGCAGCCGAAGGAACTAGTTCCGCTCCGGAGTATGACAGTCACCGCTTTAGGAGCGCTGTACACCAGCAGCGCTTTGAGGCCATTAAGGGATGGTCATTTCTCCGGGAGCCACGCGTCCAGCTCAGGGACGACGAGTATACTGATTTCCAGGAGGAAATAGGGCGCCGGCGGTGGGCACCACTGGTTACTCCTATGGCCAAGTTTGATCCAGAAATAGTCCTTGAGTTTTATGCCAATGCTTGGCCAACAGAGGAGGGCGTGCGTGACATGAGATCCTGGGTAAGGGGACAGTGGATCCCGTTTGATGCCGACGCTATCGGCCAACTCCTAGGATATCCGTTGGTGTTGGAAGAGGACCAGGAATGTGAGTATGGCCAGAGGAGGAACCGGTCTGATGGGTTCGATGAGGAGGCCATCGCCCAGCTGCTATGTATACCGCGGCAGGATTTTGCCCGGACTGCTGCAGGGAGGCGAGTGCGAATCATGCGCACCAACATGACCACCCTGACCCAGATATGGATGACGTTGCTCCTCAGCAACATCCTGCCCACCGATCATAATTCCGACCTTCCCATGCCGAAGTGCCAGCTGGTGTACGCCATCCTGACACGGATGAGCATCCATGTGGCTCAGTTGATCGCTGATGCCATCTATATTTTTGCAGGTATGGCGCCCACTAGGCACCCTTTGGACCCAGATAAGTCCAACAGGGCCCTGGGATTCCCCGCACTGATCACAGGACTCTGCCAGTCGTTCGGAGTCCCCGTTGCACCTACCAAGGTGATTCGGCCGCCCATCACTCGGGCTTTTATTGAGAAGTACTGTACCCAGAGACAGGCTCAGGGTGATGCTCCACAGGCCGCAGGCGCGCCACCACCACCTCATCAGGCTGGCCAGGCTGGGGCATTTGACATGGAATAGTATTTACGGCATTTGGTTCGCCAGCAGGAGGCCAACCACCGAGCACATGTACGGACCCATGATTGTCTGTACCAGATGAGCCTTAGCATGCAGAGCCAGGGCTTCGCTTCTTTTTCATGCCCTACTCCAGACCAGTTCAGGGCAGAGGTTGCATGGCCTGGAGATTGGCCCGAGGCCCAAGCAGGAGAGGCACCCCCAGAAGCTCCCGGCGATGGAGAAGAGGCCCACGAGGATGAGGAGATGGCCGATTTGCTTGACTTCTTGGGAGGGAGTGGAGATACGTGACTGGGAGATCCCTAGATTCATGTTTTCTTTCATATTTCTTTTGTCATTTTTATTCTATGTTATTGTTTTGACTTGAGAGACTAATGTTTGTTTTTGTTGTTTCGATTGTCATTTGTACAGCGCATACACTTTTGTTTAGATTGTTGCGTTAGTGTTTATATATCATTACTATTGATGATGTTTGGAATTCTGGAACCGTGTAGAGTTCTTCGTTTAGGAACATCGTCCAAAAAATGTATGTGTAAAATAAACAAAAAAAATCATGATAAAAATAGAAATAGAAAAGAAAAAAATGAAATGAATGAAATGGGAAAGAGAACAAAAAGGAAAAGAAGAAAGCAAGTAAGGAAAAAGGTGGAAAAAGAGAAAATAAGTTGTCTAGCTAAAAACCGACATGCTTTTGAAAAGAGACGATTTCCAACTTTTCTTTGAAAAAAATTCATAACCGATTTTTGAAGAAAAAAAAACGTGTCTACACCTGAAGGGTGAATGCTGTGAAATTTCCCCGGACGCCTGAAATGGACTCGGAGGAATGCACAAATTGATAAAAGAACATATTTTGGAAACATTGGGTTGACTAAAATAGAGGAAATGAATCCTGAACCCTAGCATCACATGACCATAAAAATTTGACACTTGAGTGTCCGCATAGGTGCATGCATGACCAGTTTTGCATAAAATTTCCAAATCATCATTTTTGCATTAGTGTCATGGAAATAATGTGGGGCATCCCTTTTTATCCTTGAACCAAACCAAACCCTGACATGTATCATGTCTAGCCATTCTACAAGCCTTGAGCCAAAATCCTGACTCACCATAAACCTTACCCTCGGAAGCAAAAAAAAAAAAAAAAGGGAAAAGAAATTCCCAATCAAAGAGTGGGAGAAAGAGAAAAAAGAAAAGAAAGGAAATTCCCAATCAAAGAGTGGGAGAAAGAAAAAAGAAAAGAAAGAAAATTCCCAACCAAAGAATGGGAGAAAGTAAAAAAGGAAGAAAGTTCCCGGCCAAAGAAACCAGAAGAAATGTGCAGAGAGGTCTTTGGACCGGACAATATCTGAACAATACAGAATTGTCACCAAATGAACAAAAAAGAAGGAAAGGAAACCACGACCTAAAATGGTCTTCTCCCTTTGATTACCAACCAAAATCCCGTGCGCTAGCGACCTTTTTTTTCGCCCCGCACTAAACAAAAAAAAACACACAGAAAAAGAAAAAGCCAGAAAAATCAAAAGCCAAAAACACACAAAAGCCGAAAAATAAACCCCAAAAGAACCCATTCCCAAGGGAAGTCCTATTTGATCCATGATCACGCATGTAATTGTTGATTTGATAGGAAATAATTTGCAAAGTCAAGTCATGACATATTTATGGTTCGGAATTAGGATGAAACACTTACCTGTGCGAGATTGATACACTTTGAGTGGATTTCTTCTATTTTTGTCGAACCCAGTGTTTCCTCTAAATGGTCATTTAGAAACGAAATGCTAACATCCAAGATCTCATGGGGGATCCCATCAGCAGACTCTCCTTCCCCGGTAGACGCATTGTTTTTCACTCAAAAAAAAAAAAAAGCATATGCTGCTCTAAATCAGTTGGAATATTTGTCTCTTTGCTAAAGCATGTTTGCATTTTAGTGGAGAAAACACCGAGACTTTTCAAGTCTCACAAGTTATCCAGAACTACGTAGGTCTGAGTTCCTCATTGGAGGATACGTAGGAGCAAGAGCCTCGCTTTTGTCGACCATACCGCCTTTTGTTGCCATGACTCAAGAGCTGGTAGTCCGCGGAGACACCTTACGGTTATCCGCACCTCGTCATTTAGTGACCCCAAGTGTGATTGACGAGCAGAGGCCGATATGGTCATCTGCGCCCTTTCCGGAGATGTCAGCATTTTCCGATGGAGACTTTTCAAGTCTCACAAGTTATCCAGAACTACGTAGGTCTGAGTTCCTCATTGGAGGATACGTAGGAGCAAGAGCCTTGCTTTTGTCGGCCGCCCCATAATCTTTGTCATACTGACCCTGAGGTCATGTGACGTGCACCCTTGTATCATCCAGAGGCGGCGGGCCCGATGATACGCGGAGATACCTTACGGTTATCCGCACCCTTTTGTCATCCAGAGGCGGCGGGCCCGATGACAAGCAGAGACCAAGTTTGGTCATTCTGCACTCTTGTATCATCCAGAGGCGGCGGGCCCGATGATACGCAGAGATACCTTACGGTTATCCGCACCCTTTTGTCATCCAGAGGCGGCGGGCCCGATGACAAGCAGAGACCAAGTTTAGTCATTCTGCACCCTTGTATCATCCAGAGGCGGCGGGCCCGATGATACGCGGAGATACCTTACGGTTATCCGCACCCTTTTGTCATCCAGAGGCGGCGGACCCGATGACAAGCAGAGACCAAGTTTGGTCATTCTGCACCCTTGTATCATCCAGAGGCGGCGGGTCCGATGATACGCGAAGATACCTTACGGTTATCCGCACCCTTTTGTCATCCAGAGGCGGCGGGCCCGATGACAAGCAGAGACCAAGTTTGGTCATTCTGCACCCTTGTATCATCCAGAGGCGGCGGGCCCGATGATACGCGGAGATACCTTACGGTTATCCGCACCCTTTTGTCATCCAGAGGCGGCGGGCCCGATGACAAGCAGAGACCAAATTTGGTCATTCTGCACCCTTGTATCATCCAGAGGCGGCGGGCCCGATGATACGCGGAGATACCTTACGGTTATCCGCACCCTTGTGTCATCCAGAGGCGGCGGGCCCGATGATACGCGGAAATACCCGAGTGGTTATCCGTATAAACATTCTTTTGCTATCTGTAAGACAGAACGCTTGATGGCATGCAGAGGCTGACATAGTCTTCTGCACCTTTTGTTCCTCCAGGAACAACAAGTCATTTATATGCGGAAATTTCATGGTCACCCGCGACTCTCGTCAACCGAGAGGAGCGGAATTAGTGTTATACACTAATTTTCGTCCGGGGATCTTTGCTTGATGACATGCGACCTTTCTTTGGTCCTTGTGAGGTGCTTGGCACCCATCATTAGGCAATTTGTGAAATTCCGGGAACGACAAGTCATGGTCACCCGCGACTCTCGTCAACCGAGAGGAGCGAAATTAGTGTCATACACTAATTTTCGTCCGGGGACCTTTGCTTGATGACATGCGACCTTTCTTTGGTCCTTGCGAGGTGCTTGGCACCCATCATTAGGCAATTTGTGAAATTCTGGGAACAACGAGTCATTTGCATGTGGAGATTTTATGGTCACCCGCGACTCTCGTCAAATCGAGAGGAACGAAATTAGTGTCTTATCTTTACTTTCCTTTTATCTCTAATAAAAGACAAGTAAAGAGGGGCAACTGTCATACCCTAATTTCGTCCGGGGACGTTTGCTTGATGACATGCGACCTTTCTTTGGTCCTTGTGAGGTGCTTGGCATCCATCATTAGGCAATTTATGAAATTCCAGGACATGCCGAAAAACCAAAAAATATTGGTGCACAATCCGTAAGTTTCCGTGACACACCGGAAATCAGATGGAAGCATCGTTGCATAATTAAGTGAGGTTCCGTAACATTCCGTAAGTCAAAAGGGGGATGATTATGTAATCCGCAAGGTTCCGTAACATTACGAAAAGAAAACAAGTATCGTTACGAAATTCGTAAGTTTCCGTAACTTTACGAAAAAAAGAATCACCAAAAAAACAGTAGAGGGGGGTGTGCTTAGTAAAAATGGGGGTGCAAATAGCACCCAGGCCCACTTGGGCCCTCCAGAATATTCCTCCAGAAGGCTGTTGCTTCTGGAGGAAGCAACCTGGCTCGCCTGGGCGAGCTGGGCGGCAACCACCTCCCCTATTTTGCTATAAATAGGGGAGGAAGTGAAGAAGAAAAGGGTTCAGCCCCTTAGGCACTTCTCTCTCTTTCGAATTTGCTTGGAAAAATTGTTTCCGTGAAGAAAATCTAAGTCGAGGCGCTTCCGAAACGTTTCCGTAACGTTTTCCGTGAGGAATCTTGCAAAGGTTTCAACCGTTCTTCGACGTTCTTCATTCGTTCTTCATCGTTCTTCGATCTTCAACGGGTAAGTACCTCGAACCAAGCTTTTCGATTCATTCTATGTACCCGTAGTGGTCCACATTGTGTTTCGTGCATTTTTATTCTCATTTTTTTTACTTTTTATACCCCCTGTTGACGTGCTTAAGTCATTTTACTTAAGTCATTTCTCGCTTAACTTAAAAATAAAATCAAATTCCACCGAACGTTTGAATTGTATTATCCGTTAACTTCGATTAAAATAAATTCCGACCGTTCGGTCGTGCCGTAACCACGTTGGAAATCAAAAAGAGGTAAAAAAAAAATAATATAATAATCAAAAAAACATCCTTTAGTAAAATAAAGCGGAAAATCAATCGGACATTTTCTCTTTGGGATTTCTCATTCTTAATCGAATTGATTAATAACTAAAGTGAAACTAAGGCTAAAATCAACTCGCCTAGTCAAGCTCGTCCATAAAAAATAGGTTTTTGAAGTTTGTCATTTCAATTTCTCACTAAGTAAAATGGATCATTTTTTAGGGTCCAACGCCTTAAAATGATCACCACTTAAGTAAAAAGAATCATTTGATAAGAAAGAACTACGTAGGTCTGATTTTCTCATCTCAAATTGAGGAATACGTAGGAGCAAAGGGAAACACCCTTGTCGACCACAAAAAGAGAAAAATATCAAAAGGGTATAAAGGATATAAAGACATAAAAAGGGAACATAAAAATCAAAGTCACGTTTGCACATTCGATTAAAGGCTGCCGTCCCTTGTGACGGACGTGTGGGGTGCTAATACCTTCCCCGCGCGTAAATACAACTCCCGAACCTTTCACTAAAAAGTTCGTAGATCGCGTCTTTTCCGTTTTTTCCGACGTTTTCCTCGAATAAACGTTGGTGGCGACTCCGCGCGTATTCCTTTCGTGGAACACGCATCCCGCGAGTCACACGTCGCCCTCCCGCCAAAGGGTAGGTTGCGACAAGTTCAAATCAGCTGCTACACACATCCGGAAGGAGTGCACCGAGTTACAAGAGGAAAACGCGGCCACTGCAAGAGCCCTTGAACAAGAAACCAAAAGGGCCCGCAAGGAGGAATATGGCCGAGAGAAATTCCGAGGAGCATTGTGGGGTAGCAACAATGAGCTCAAGCTCCGAAGAGAGGAGAGAGATCGGTCACGGGTGCATGGCATGATCTTAAAAGAGGAGTTAGTTACTTGCGCGAGGTCCAAAAGGAGTTTGGCTCAACACTTGGAAGCCACGGAGCAAAGCATGCTAGCTATCATAGGGAAATACAATGAAGAATTGAACCAGTCCATGGCCCATGAACAAAAGCTAGTGGAGGATTTTGCATAAGTGTATGCCGAAAAAGAAGCAAGGGGGAGGGTGATTGATGCACTGCATCAAGAAGCGACTATGTGGATGGATAGGTTCGCCTTGACCTTGAATGGAAGTCAAGACCTCCTGCGTCTATTAGCCAAAGCAAAAGCCATGGCCGAAGTGTGTACGGCCCCCGAGGAGATTCATGGGCTAATCAATTACTGTCAACACATGATAGATTTGATGGCCCATATAATTAGGAATCGTTAGGTTCTCTTGTAACACCTTTGTATAATCTTGGCTAGATGAAAGCTTTGTTCTTTTTATAAAATGAGAAGTTCTGGACTCATTACGTTATCTAAAATCCTTGGGGTGGATCCAAGTGCTCCGATCATCCATTTGCATACTCATGTTTTGGTGGCATACTCACCGTTGTTTATTTCTTTAGGAATTTCATCATAACTAAGAAAACACCAAGGCACCCCTATAACACTCGATCCAGAAAAATGGATAATGAAGAGGGCGTGCAGGAACAGATGAAGGCCGATCTATCGGCCTTAAAAGATCAAATGGCTTCCATCTCGGAGGTCATGTTAAAACTCCAGAAAACCATAGAGGATAAAGCCACGACAACCGCCTCCAGTACAGTTAGGGAAGCGGAGCCGGTGCTGCAGCCCGCCTTGAATCCAGGCCTAGACAGAAACATGGCCGTGTTCGGTCGAAGGTATAATCCGCAAGCTTATCCTTATGGCCTGCCTCCGGACTTCAACCCCCGTGCCACCCCGGAAGATTTAAGCCAAGCCCCTACTTTCGAGGGGCAACTCCCACCTTATGAAGACTATCCTGGGCAAGATGATGGGGAAGGAGATACCCATCTTGGCCCCCTGCTCCACCTCAAAGATCCGTCCCCGCATGAACTACCCCAACTGAACATAGTCCGTCATACCCCGGCCTCACCCACACCCGTAAAAGAATTTGTTTCCTTTGCGGAAGATAAGGGAAAGATTGAGGCGCTTGAAGAGAGGTTAAGGGCAGTTGAGGGCCTCGGCAATTACCCATTCTCAGATTTAGCGGATTTATGTCTCGTGCCCAACATCGTCATCCCTCCCAAGTTCAAAGTACCGGACTTTGATAAGTACAAAGGAACGACATGTCCGAAGGGGCATCTTCGGATGTATTGCCGAAAGATGGGGGCGTATTTTGCGGATGAAAAGTTGTTGGTCCATTTCTTTCAAGACAGCTTGGCCGGAGCAGCTGTAGCATGGTATACCAATCTGGAAGCTTCCCAGATCCGATCGTGGAAGGACTTGGCAACTGCTTTCATTAGGCAGTACCAGTACAATACGGACATGGCTCCCGATCGGAACCAGCTTCAGAATATGACTAAGCGAGAGCATGAGTCCATTAAGGAATATGCCCAAAGATGGAGAGATCTCACAGCCCAAGTCGTACCGCCCATGACGGAGAGGGAGATGATCACAATTATGGTAGATACGTTACCCACATTCTACTATGAAAAGCTGATAGGCTACATGCCAGCTAACTTTGCGGATCTCGTCTTCGCCAGAGAAAGGATTGAATCTGGACTACGAAAAGGCAAGTTCGAATATGCTGCCAATATGGCCCCCAACAACAACAGAAGAGCCCCAGTAGTGGGCGCGAGGAAAAAGGAAGGAGATGCCCACGCGGTTACCACCGCCCCAGCATGGATGAAAGCACCCCAAAATATCCAAAGCTCATACCAGCCCAATCCCCCAAATTTTTTAATCCGAGCCGGGAATTCCCTCCCGACTCAAGTAAAAGGACCACCCACAGCAGAAAGAGCGTCGGCCCAACGCACAGCTCCAGCCACACCCCGGCCAGTTAATAATACAGCCCCCGGCGTGACCTAAAGATATGCACAACACCCGCCCCCGAAAGACAACTTCCCTCCTATTCCCATGGCATACTCCGAGTTATGGCCTTCATTATTGGAGAATCATTTGGTGGTGGCCATACCCGGGAAGGTTCTCCAGCCACCCTACCCCAAGTGGTATGACCCGGGTGCCAAGTGTGTGTACCATAGTGGAGTTCCCGGACACAATATTGACTCCTGCATCCCGTTCAAGTATAAGGTGCAACACCTAATTAGTGCCGGCTGGCTATCGTTTCAGGAGGAAGGCCCAAAAGTTAAAACCAACCCGATAGCTAGTCATGGAGGGGCTAGCGTGAATGCCGTCAAAGAGGATGGGCCATCGTGGGCAAAGAAATTAGGAGACGTAGCTACTTCTAGACGCTTCATCTATCAATCACTGCAAGTGGCGTGCATGGTCTCCCGTGGCGGAGGCGAAGGGGACATATGTTTGTTTCACCTCGGGGAGTCGCACGACATGGAAACCTGTCCCGCGGTAGAAGAATTGCTTCAGCGGTTCATAGATTGCGGGCAGCTTGAAGTGTCCGTATGAGGGAAGGAAGAACCACAAATTTGCATGCAGTTGGAAGAGAAGAAGGTTCCTCTAACCCCCAAGGCCCTAGTGATATGTTTTACTAGGAAGGGGACCGGCTCCACACCCATATACCCCCGAACGGCACCCAAGCCAACACCATTTGCATATCAAAGTAATAAGACTGTTCCGTGGAAGTATACCCCTCCCACGTCCACCGAAAGAGTTGCAACCGAAGTTGACTCCCTATTAGCTAAGGTAACCAACATCACCGGCCTCAGTGGCGTAACCCGCAGTGGTCGGGTGTTCACTTCCCCTCACCCGGCGAAATTGCCCTCTAAAGGGAAAGCACCCATGGTCCTAGAGTCCATAGATATAGCCACCCCCTCGAAAGAAGTAGATCCTCCAGTGGTAAGAGGGGTAGAAAAGAAAGAAGGTTTTCAAGGAAAAACAGTGACTTTGGAAGAGGCCCATGAGTTCCTCCGCCTCATCCAACAAAGCGAGTTTAAGGTAGTCGAGCAACTGAATAAAACTCCAGCAAGGATCTCCTTGCTTGAACTACTCATAAACTCCGAGCCTCATCGTGCGCTGTTGATGAAGGTCCTTAACGATGCCCATGTAGCACATGATATCTCAGTGGAGGGTTTCGAAGGCATCGTTAATCATATAACCACCAACAACTACATCGCGTTTGCGGAAGAAGAGATTCCCGTTGAGGGGAGAGGACACAACAAGGCTCTACATGTGTCGGTGAGATGTATGGATCACGTTGTCGCAAAGGTACTTATCGACAATGGATCGAGTTTAAATGTAATGCCGAAGACCACTTTGGAAAAGCTTCCTTTTAGTGCGTCACGTTTAAAACCGAGCTCGATGGTGGTGCGAGCCTTTGATGGTACTCGGTGGGAAGTAATGGGGGAAATCGACATTCCCATTCAGATAGGCCCCCACACTTGCAATGTGGTGTTTCAAGTAATGGATATAAATCCCGCCTATAGCTGCCTCTAGGGAAGACCGTGGATTCATGCCCTAGGAGTGGTCCCTTCAACGCTTCACCAGAAATTGAAGTTCGCAGTGGGTGGACTTTTAGTGATAGTGTCGGGTGAAGAGGATATGTTAGTGAGCTGCCCCTCCTCCGCACCGTACGTAGAAGCGGCGGAAGAATCATTGGAAACGGCATTCCAATCCTTTGAGGTGGTGAGCTGCGCCTCGGTGGAACCAAGTCCGTTGCTACCTTCTCTCTCCAACGCGGCCATAATGGTGGCACGTGTTATGCTCAGAAACGGATTTGAGCCCGGGATGGGTCTAGGCAAGGACTGCCTCGGGAATGCCGACGTGGTCGATATCAAGGGAAATCCATACAAGTATGGATTAGGATACGAACCCGGGATGCCGGGGAGGAGGAACGTGCCGTCAAGATTTTGGGCGAATAGGGTATGGCCCGGCCGTATTAGCCAGTGTTTCACCAGCGCTGGACTGATTCAATGTAATTAGAGCCTATAGATTTCCGTTCTCTTTTGTTTTGTGAAACCTACCTTATTAAATAAACAAAGAGATCTTGTTTCATCTGTTCTTGCAGTACCACCCTTTCTCATATCATTTTGCACGTTTTTTGTTTCTTTTGCCTTGTTTGGTATAGATATGAGGGTCGATTCTTTGAGGATCCTAACAACAAGGGTTTGACAATCAATTTCGATCGAGATATAAGCCAAACGATAAACGAGGAAGAGGAAGAGGACGTCTTGTCACTAGAGTTGGAGAGGTTGGTCGCTCAAGAAGAATGTGAAATGAAGCCTCACCAAGAAGAAACCAAATTGGTAAACTTGGGGACCACGGAGGAAAAGAAAGAAGTAAAGGTAGGAACCGGTATGACCACGCCTATCCGTCAAGGCTTGATAACCCTTCTTCAAGAGTATCAAGATGTCTTTGCGTGGTCATATCAAGACATGCCCGGTCTCGATTCCGACATTGTGCAGCATAAGTTGCCTTTGAATCCTGGGTCTTCTCCGGTTAAGCAAAAGTTACGAAGAATGAAACCCGAGATGTCTTTAAAAATTAAAGAAGAAGTAAGGAAGCAGTTTGATGCAGGATTCTTAGCTGTGGCGCGGTACCCGGAGTGGGTGGCCAACATTGTCCTAGTCCTGAAGAAGGACGGCAAGGTTCGAATGTGTGTAGACTACCGGGACTTGAACCGGGCCAGTCCAAAAGACAATTTTCCCCTGCCACACATTGACATATTGGTAGATAATACAGCCAAATTCGCCCTTTTCTCATTTATGGATGGTTTCTCGGGGTATAATCAAATAAAGATGGCACCCGAAGATGTAGAGAAGACCACTTTCGTCACCCTATGGGGGACATTCTGCTATAAAGTGATGGCCTTCGGACTGAAAAATGCTGGGGCAACCTATCAGCGTGCCATGGTGGCGTTGTTCCATGACATGATGCATAAGGAAATAGAGGTCTACGTGGATGACATGATTGCTAAGTCTCGGACTGAGGACGAACACCTTGTCAATCTACGTAAGCTGTTTGGAAGGTTGCGGAAATACCAATTAAAACTAAACCCAACCAAATGCACCTTTGGGGTGAAGTCGGGGAAGCTGCTAGGATTTATTGTAAGTCAGAAAGGGATAGAGATAGATCCCGAGAAAGTGAAGGCCATCCTTGAAATGCCGGAACCACGCACGGAGAAGCAGGTTCGGGGATTTTTGGGTAGGTTGAATTATATCGCGAGATTTATCTCGCAACTCACCCCTACATGTGAACCCATTTTTAAGCTATTACGTAAGAACCAGGCGGTCCTGTGGAACAGTGACTACCAAGAGGCCTTCGAGAAAATCAAACAGAGTCTCGCAAATCCCCCGGTGCTCATGCCGCCTGTAACAGGAAGACCTCTTTTCCTGTACATGACCGTGTTGGACGAGTCTATGGGGCGCGTGTTGGGTCAGCATGATGATTCTGGGAAAAAGGAGCAAGCCATCTACTATCTGAGCAAGAAGTTTACCGCATGTGAGATGAATTACTCAATGCTGGAACGGACGTGTTGTGCTCTGGTATGGGCATCACATCGGCTTAGGCAGTACATGCTCAGCCATACCACGTGGCTTATTTCCAAAATGGATCCCGTGAAATACATCTTTGAAAAACCGGCCCTCACGGGACGAATCGCTAGGTGGCAGGTACTATTATCTGAATTCGATATCATTTACGTCACCCAAAAAGCGGTAAAGGGAAGCGCCTTAGCAGATTATTTGGCCCAACAACCCCTCCAGGATTATCGGCCGATGCACCCCGAGTCCCTAGATGAAGATAACATGGCCCTGTTTGAAGAGAAGCGGACGCACGAGAACATAGACAAATGGATTGTTTGCTTCGATGGGGCATCCAATGCTTTGGGCCACGGAGTAGAGGCAATCCTTGTATCCCCGGATGATCAGTGTATTCCTTTCACGGCTAGGCTAGGTTTTGATTGTACCAACAATATGGCCGAATACGAGGCATGCGCCCTCGAGGTTCAGGCGGCCATTGATTTTGATGTAAAACTACTCAAGGTGTATGGAGACTCAGCTTTGGTGATAGGCCAGTTGAAAGGAGAATGGGAAACTAGGGATCCGAAGTTGATACCCTATCAAACTCACATCTTGAGGTTAGCCAAGTACATTGACGACATTTCCTTCCACCACATACCTCGGGAAGAGAATCAAATGGCTTATGCACTAGCCACCCTGGCATCCATGTTTCAACTTGCCCCGCACGGGGATCTGCCGTACATCGAATTCAAATCTCAAGGCAGGCCGGCATATTGTTATGCTATAGAGGAGGAGCGGGATGGGAAACCGTGGTATTTCGACATCAAGCAATATGTCGAGAACAAAGAATACCCACCAGGGATTTCTGACAATGACAAATGGACGTTGAGGAGATTGGCTACTGGTTTCTTTGTAAGTGGTACCATCCTCTACAAACGAAACCACGACATGACTCTCCTACGATGCGTAGATGCCAAAGAGGCGAACTTCATGATTGAGGAGATCCATGAGGGTTCCTTTGGGACACATGCCAATGGGCATGCTATGGCCAGAAAAATCCTTAGGGCCCGTTATTATTGGCTCACCATGGAAAGCGATTGATGCGCTCATGTCAGGAAATGTCATAAATGTCAGGCATACGCGGACAATGTCAATGTTCCGCCACATCCTCTGAATGTTATGTCCGCCCCTTGGCCCTTTTCTATGTGGGGAATAGATGTCATTGGGGCCATCGAACCCAAAGCGTCGAATGGTCACCGCTTCATTCTTGTGGCGATAGATTATTTCACCAAATGGGTCGAAGCAGCTTCTTATACTAATGTCACAAGGAATGTGGTAGTTAGATTCATAAAGAAGGAGTTGATTTGTCGATATGGACTCCCCAGGAAGATCATTACTGACAATGGCACCAATCTGAACAATAAGATGATGCAGGAGATGTGCGAAGACTTCAAGATCCAGCATCATAACTCTACCCCTTATCGGCCAAAGATGAATGGGGCTGTAGAGGCTGCGAATAAGAATATTAAGAAGATTGTTCAAAAGATGACAGTGTCATACAAAGATTGGCATGAGATGTTGCCTTTCGCCCTACACAGATACAGAACCTCGGTGCGAACTTCTACTAGGGCAACGCCGTATTCCTTGGTTTATGGGATGGAGGCAGTACTCCCATTTGAGGTAGAAGTTCCTTCTTAGAGGATAATGGCGGAGTCAGACCTAGAAGAGTCAGAATGGGCTCAAGCACGCTACGACCAACTTAACCTTATTGAAGGTAAGCGTTTGGCCGCCATGAGCCATGGGCGTTTGTATCAACGAAGGATAAAGAACGCATTCGACAAGAAGGTACGCCCGCGCAAGTTCAACGAGGGGGACCTCGTGCTGAAGAAGATGTCCCACGCTGTTAAAGATAATCGAGGCAAGTGGGCCCCGAATTATGAAGGACCTTTCGTGGTGAAAAGAGATTTTTCTGGGGGTGCTCTGATACTCACCCACATGGATGGCGAGGAGTTGCCCTCGCCCGTGAACTCCGATGTAGTTGAACGATATTACACTTAAAGTCTGGGGCGATCGAGGGGACCGTTGCATGTTCCTCCAGGGTTTCCCTTCCTCTGTATTTGTCTCGTTCCTTTAAAGAGAAGAAAGGATGGGCGAGGTTTTAGTCCTCCCTTTGGTTTCAAACTTTGTGTTTTAGATTTGTTATAACTTGAGCCCTCTTTGCTCAGTGTATGGGGTTCCCCAAACGCTTATTTAAAATTGAATCTAACCAGCCTTCACTAAAATAAAATCATCGCATTAGAAACATTCATACATGCACATGCACATGCATATCTTGTGATAGCAAGGAGTAGAATCGTCTCAGGCCACGGTCAGAAGTCAAGACAAGTCAATGGCAGAAATCAACCAAGGTAAGACGATGACCGGTCACAATTGGTCGCATATCATTTGGCTCTTACTTACGGGTACTTAGGGATGGAAGCGAATGGAGGATAGGATCGCGATCGACCAAGCGCCACCCCTTCCCGGCGCTAAACAAGCAGAGAATGTCGCTGCAAGGCAGCCCAGAATCCTTTGTGTTCGCAGTTTCTTTTACTATTGTTTGTTTTAAATAAATAATCGACACCTGATTCTAATTTAAGTAGGTTCAAGTGGGCAAACGCTAACCCATAAGAAAGGAGGGGACATGGTTAATGTTCCCCTAAAAAAAAAAAAATGTGGCAGGTTAGCTCGCCTGGGCGAGCAACCCCTGCATTCAAAATATAAAAACGAGGGAGGGGAACGTTTTTGCATCCAAAAACTTCCCCCCCCCCCCCCCCCTCATTCAAAAGAGAGGACTTACGAAGGCTTGCGGTTCTTGCTCCCTCAAGCCACTTTTGGTTGCCTTTTGCTTTCATTTTTGGTGTTATTGTTCACTCCAACAAGTAAGTATTCAATCCTTGATGTTTTCAGCTTCCCATTGGTATATTTTCTTCATCTTTTGGTGCTCCAAATTGTGGGAATATGCTTGTATTTGTGGGGCAGTCTTGTTTTGTTTTTATGCTTGTTTTCTTGAATTGAGGATTTGAATGAGAAGGCCTTAGGCCTATGCTGTATTCTGAAGCAATGGGGCGTGCCACATTGTCCCCATCCTCTTGCAATTTATGTCCAAACATGCGCTCACCAAGTGCTCGGTGAAATGCCCCAATGATGTATGAATATGATTTTGTAAAATTGGGAGAGTGGGACTGTTTCTTATATGTAGGTACGGCATAGGAGACTCAAAATAGGTACCCAAATGCAATTCCGAGCTTAGGAACCCAAACTTGTAGCTTCAATGCAAGGAAACATGCTTATGGCTAGGAATCCAAAATTTGGTTTTAGAATTAGAAAAACATGAAAATTAGGACTTGCTTGTGAGAGTTTTTGCTCGAGTTTGGGCTGCCCCATGTTTGATACTTTACATAGAGGTAGCGTGGAAAAAGCCTTGCAATAGTATGTATACATAGGTAAATATAAGGAGCATGAAATTCCTAGCAAAGTGTGAATGATTGTCTTCCTAAATGAATGTATGATAGCACGAAATTCCCTTTTGAATGCAAGTGTGTGCATAATGTAAATAGCTTGCCAATACGAATAAATGTGAATGAAACAATAAAAAAATTTGTATGATATATATTTCAAACATATGTAGGTAGTTTGTAAATAACAAATGTTTAGGATATAAATTAGGTGTAAAGTTTGACGCAACACTTTGAGCATGAAAGTGTGTTTTCTTTTTCAGAATGTATATAGGTGTATGGCAGTTAGAATATGTTGGATGTTCTTGCATGTTGACATGAGTAATAGGATATTTTCTACACATACACGTGTGCATAAATGGATTACATGAGTTTGGTCTAAATCAGAGGGATTAGCATGACCTTTTTGCGTTAAGATAAGCGTTATCTTGTAAAACTAACTTCTAAATGTTTGTTCTCGCAGGAAATGGCCCCGAGGAAACTTGCCTCAAAGAGATCCAGGAAGGATAAAGCAGCCGAAGGAACTAGTTCTACTCCCGAGTATGATAGTCACCGCTTTAGGAGCGCTGAACACCAGCAGCGCTTCGAGGCCATCAAGGGATGGTCATTTCTCCAGGAGCGACGTGTCCAGCTCAGGGACGATGAGTATACCGATTTCCAGGAGGAGATAGTTCGCCGGCGGTGGGCATCACTGATTACCCCCATGGCCAAGTTTGATCCAGACATAGTCCTCGAATTTTATGCCAATGCTTGGCCTACGGAGGAAGGCGTGCAAGATATGAGGTCTTGGGTAAGGGGTCAGTGGATCCCGTTTGATGCAGATGCTATCGGCTAGCTCCTGGGATATCCTTTAGTGCTGGAAGAGGGTCAGGAGTGCGAGTATGGCCAGAGGAGGAACCAGTCCGATGGGTTCGATGAGGAGGCCATGTATACCGGGGCAGGATTTTGCCCGGACTGCTGCCGGGAGACGGGTGCGGATCATGCGCACCAACATGACCACCCTGACTCAGATCTGGATGACTTTGCTGCTCAGCAACATCCAGCCCAACGATCATAATTCCGACCTCCCCCTGCCGAAGTGTCAGCTGGTGTACGCCATCCTGACACGGATAAGCATTCATGCGGCTCAGTTGATCGCTGATGCCATCTATATATTTGCAGGTATGGCGCCTACCAGGCACCTTCTGGACCCGGATAAGTCCAACAGGGCCCTGGGATTTCCCGCCTTGATCACAGGACTCTGCCAGTCGTTCGACGTCCCCGTCGCACCTAGCAAGGTGATCCGGCCGCCCATCACCCGAGCTTTTATTGAAAAGTATTGCACACAGAGACAGGCCCAGGGGGATGCTCCACAGGCCGCAGACGTGCCGCCACCTCATCAGGCTGGTCCAGCCAGATCGTTTGATGCGGAGCAGTATTTGCGGCATTTGGTTCGCCAGCAGGCGGCCAACCACCGGGCTCATGTACAGACCCATGATTGTCTTTACCAGATGAGCCTCAGCCTGCAGAGCCGGGGTTTTACTTCTTTTCCGTGTCCTACTCCGGACCTGTTCAGGGCAGAGGTTGCATGGCCTCGAGATTGGCCTGAGGCCTGGGCAGGAGAGGCGCCAGCAGAGGCACCAGCAGGGGCTTCCGACAAGGCAGATGAGGCCCGTGAGGATGAGGAGATGACCGATTTACTTGATTTCTTAGGAGGGAGCGGGGCCACATGATTGGGAGATCTCTTGATCCATATTTCTTTTTGTTTCTATTTTTCCTGTTATATATTTTTGTTTGACTAAGGGACTAACGTTTGTTTCATGTTTTGACTTTTGTTTTGTACATACATATCATTTGAGTTGTTACGTCGGTACTTGTTTCGTTGTTGTCAATAGTGTTTGTTGAAATTCCGGAACCGTGTAGAGTTTTTCATTTAGGAACGTTGTTCTAAAAATAAAATGAACCAAAAATCCTAATAAGTAGAAAGAAGCGTTGTGAATAAAAGTCATGTTCATAGAGAAAAGAAAAGGTTTTATTTATACATGTATGTAAAAGGAAAGTGTGTATAGAAGGTTTTTGTGTGTAAATGATGCGTGGAAAGAAATTCTTGTGTGTGAGCAACGAGTGTATATGAAGAAACTTTTGTGTGAACTATAAGTGTGTGTTGGGAAAAATGAAAAATCTTTGAATGTAAATAGGGTTTGTATATAGACCGTGTGACGTAAAGAGAAGAGTTCTAATGCGTGTACAGAAAAAGTTTGTCATGTATAAGAATGTAGATGTACAAAGAAAAGTTTTCCTCATAAAGGACCACAGGTGTATAATTTTGTGAATGAAACAAAAAGGAAAAAGAAAGAAAGACCGCGAAGGTCAACATGTTATAGTTAAGAAGTATAAATCATTCGTAAAGAGCAAACGTATCTTCTGGAAACAAGGGACTGATGCTAAGAGTTTATTTTCCAGAATGAACCGAGATAAGGATGGATAAATTCATTGAACTGATGAAAGAACATAACTTGGAAACGTTGGGTCTATCTGTGTAAATTCCCAATCGTAGTATCACAATGCCATAAACAGGATGCTTGAGTGCCCACCTGGCTGTAGCCATGACTAATTTTGCACGTTGTTTTCAAATCATTATTGGCACGCGTGCCTTATGGAACAATATGGAAGCTCGGCCCGAAATCGACACCTTGACACCCAAATCTGTTTTGCCCCAGATATCAAGATTGGGGTTCCCACGATAAAAGACCCCACTGAGACACAACCTTAGACCTTTTTGAACCTTGGCCTATAAAAAAGGAATCCTCATCCTCTCCCCCGAAGCAAAGGACAGCGGAATCTCCTCAAGGGAGATCAAATAGAATGCTAAAACCCGATTTCCCAAAGAAAGGAATGGGGAAGGAAAAGTGAAAAGAAAGAAAAGGAAGAAATGGAAAAAAAGAAAAAGATGAAAATAAAGAAAAGAACAAAAGAAAGAAAAGGAAGGATTCCCGATCAAAGATCGAAAGGAAGTGAAAAGGGAAAAGAAGCAATTCTCGATCAATGAAAGAAAGAGGACAAAAATTCTTCAAGCTAGATAAATTTTCGGCAAGGTAAGTGGTTGCCGGCAAAGGAAAACCCATTTTTGGTGTCTCTTCCTTTCAGATTGCCATTCAAAGGTCATTCTTGACTGGCGATATCCCACCCCACATGAACAAAGAGGAAAAGACCGAAACACTCAGCTTCCTCTCCAAAAACACTACCCTTGAGAAAATCCTATTGGTCCGTGATCGTAGGTTTGATCTTTGATTTGATAGGAAATCGTGTGCAAAATAGAGTCATGGTGCAGTTATGGTTTGGGAATAGGATGAAACACTTGCCTGTGGGAGTTTTATACACTATGAGTGATTTATTTTCGGCTTAGCCCGATGTTTCCTCCGCATGTTCATTTAAAAGCTAAAAGATGACATCCTGCCCTTCATTCTCGATTACAAGGAAAATTACCCGTGGCACAAGTATATTGTTTCTCTAAGATATGGTGCTCTCGCGAATGATTTATTTTTCTTTACAAAAAGCATGTTTGCCTTTCAGGTGGAAGAACCCGGTAGACCGTTTGGTCCTGCCAACCACCCTTTTTCGGAGCCCCATGAATGTTATTGCCTAGCTCTGTTCATGTGTCCTCCACTTTCGAGTTTGGAGCTGTGTTTCATGATTGCCTAAGTGCGGACCCTCAAGGCAATCCTCCATTCTCCCCCTTTTTTTTCGGAGCTCCATGAATTGCGTTTTCGTTCATGTGTCCTCCACTTTCGAGTTTGGAGCTGTGTTTCATGATTGCCAAGTGCGGACCCTCAAGGCAATCCTCCATTCTCACCCTTTTTCGGAGCCCCATGAATGTTATTGCCTAGGGCTGTTCATGTGTCCTCCACTTTCGAGTTTGGAGTTGTGTTTCATGATTGCCTAAGTGCGGACCCTCAAGGCAATCCTCCATTCTCCCCCTTTTTCTTCGGAGCCCCATGAATGTCATTGCCTAGCGCTGTTCATGTGTCCTCCATTATCAAGCGCGGAACCTCTGGTGACTGGGGAATATGTTCTTCTGTTGTTTTCCGGATCGGTTCCTTCGCCAGATATGTGTATATGTATATTATATTCGTTGTTCTTGTTGTTGTTTGTATTTTGTTTTGTGCAGAAGAAAAAAGAAGGAGAAGAGACGAGAGTCGTCATCACGGAAAGGGCGGGACGGACGAAATCAGTGTCCTATCTTTGCTTTCCTCTTATCTCCGATGAGAGGAAAGTAAAGAGGGGCAACTGTCATACCCTAATTTCGTCCGGGGATTATTATTTGATGATATACAACCTTTGATTGGCCGCTTCGAGATACTTGGCGCCCTTTGTTGCACAATATGTGAAGTCCCGAGACGTGCCGAGAATCAAAAGGAAGCAGGCTTACGCGATTCGTGAAAATTCCGTAATTTGACGGAAATCGAAAAGAGGTGTTTTGCGCAATCCGTGAGTTTCCGTAACTTCTTCGAAAGCTAAAAAAGAGTAAATACATAATCCGTAAGGATTCGTAACCTTGCGGAAGGGAAATAAGTATCGTTACGAAATTCGTAAAGTTTCGTAATGTTACGGAAAAAGAATTACCAAAAAAATAGAAGGGGGTGCATTTAGTAAAAAGGGGGGTACAAATAGCAATCTGGCCCACTTGGGCCTTCCAGATCCTTCCTCCAGAAGGCTGTTGCTTCTGGAGGAAGTAACCTTGCTCGCCTGGGCGATCTGAGCTCGCCTGGGCGAGCTGGGTGGCAAGCTTCTCCCCTATTTTGCTATAAATAGGGGGAGGAGTGAAGAAGAAAAGGGTTCAGCCTTCTTGGCACTTCTCTCTCTCTCGAAATTGCTGAGGAAAATTATTTCCGTGAAGAAAATCCAAGCCGAGGTGCTTCCGTAACGTTTCCGTGAGTAATTACGCGAAGATTCTCGACCGTTCTTCAACATTCATCGTTCGTTCTTCGTTTTCTTCAGTCTTCAATGGGTAAGTACCTCAAACCGAGCTTTTCAATTCATTCTATGTACCCGTGGTGGTCCACATTTTGTTTCATGTATTTTTATTCTCGTTTTCATTTGCTTTTTATACCCCCTTTTGACGTGCTTAAGCCATTTATTTAAGTCATTTCTCGCTTAATCTAAAAATAAAATAAATTTCCACCGATCGTTTGAATTGTATCATCCGTTAATTTCGGTTAAAATGAATTCCGACCGTTCGGTCGTGCTGTAACCACGTTGGAAATCAAAAAAGAGGTAAAATAATAATATAATAATCAAAAAATACCATTTAGTAAAGTAAAGCGAAAAATCAATCGGACGTTTTCTCTTTGGGATTTCTCATTCTTAATTGAATTGACTAATAACTAAAGTGAAACTATGGCTAAAATCAAACTCGCCTAGTCAAGCTCGTCCACAAAAATAGGTTTTTGAAAGTTTATCATTTCAGTTTCTTACTAAGTAAAATGGATCATTTTTAAGGTCCAACGCCTTAAAATGATCACCCTTCAAAGTAAAAAGAATCACTTGATTCACGCATAATAAAGAACTACGTAGGTCTGATTTCCTCTTCGATGGAGGGTACGTAGGAGCAAGAGCCCCGCTTTTGTCGACCTCAAAAAATAAAAAGAAATAAAGTTAAGGTAACACAATTTCCACAATTCTAAAAAATAGGCTGTTGTCCTTTGAGACAAACGTGAGAGGTGCTAATACCTTCCTCAAGCGTAAATACAACTCCCGAACTTAGAATTTTCATTTTGACCAGTTTCCTTCGGTTTTTCCGACGTTTTCCACAAATAAACGTTGGTGGCGACTCCGCGCATCTTTCCTCCTTTGGAAAGCGCACCCGTGAGCCTCGCCTTCGCTCGCCCGCAAAAGGGCACGTTGCGACACATGGTTATGAGCCCGGAATGGGTCTGGGCAAGGACAGCCACGGCAATGCCGATGTGGTTGACGTTAGGGGTAACCCGCACAAATATGGGTTGGGGTATGAGCCCGGGAAACCTGGAAGAAGGAATGCACCATCAAGACTTCGGGCAGATAGGGCATGGCCCGGTCATGTTAGCCAGTGTTTCACAAGTGTCGGGATAATGTTCGAGGAAGAGGTGGCGGCAATAGGAGAAGAGGCTCCCCAAGATCCACCGAGTTTCGTGCAACCGTGCCATCCTAATTTCCAAGTGGGGAACTAGCACGTGATGAGCCAGTCGGAAGTCTATGCCACTGATTCAATGTAATTGGAGGCTATAGATTCCTTTCTCTTTTGTTTTGTGAAACCTACCTTATTAAATAACAAAGAGATCTTGTTTCGTCTGTTCTTGCGATTCCACCTTTTCTCATATCATTTTGCATGTTTTTGTTTTTTGTCTTGAATGGTATAGATGTGAGGATAGATCCTTTGAGGATCCTAACAACGAGGGTTTGATAATCGATTTTGACCGAGAAGTAAGTCAAACAATAAACGAATAAGAGGAAGAGGACGTCCTTTCACCAGAGTTGGAGAGGTTGATCGCTCAGGAAGAACGCGAAATGAAGCCTCACCAAGAGGAAACTGAGCTGATAGACTTAGAGACCGGAGAGGGAAAGAAAGAAGTAAATGTAGGAACCGGTATGACCACACCTATCCGCCAAGGTTTGGTAACCCTTCTTGAAGAATATCAAGACATCTTCGCATGGTCGTACCAAGACATGTCAGGTCTGGACCTCGACATTGTGCAGCATAGGTTGCCATTGAATCCTGGGTCTTCCCCGGTTAAGCAAAAATTACGAAGGATGAGACCCAAAATGTCTTTGAAAATTAAAGAAGAAGTGAGAAAGCAGTTCGATGCAGGTTTCTTGGTTGTGGCTCGATACCCTGAGTGGGTAGCCAACATTGTCCCTGTCCCCAAAAAGGATGGCAAAGTGCGAATGTGCGTAGACTATCGAGATTTAAACCGAGCCAGTCCTAAAGGCAATTTTCCTTTACCACACATTGATATACTAGTAGATAATACAGCTAAGTTCGCCCTTTTCTCATTTATGGACGATTTCTCAGGGTATAACCAGATAAAAATGGAACCCGAAGATGTGGAGAAGACCACTTTCGTCACCCTATGGGGAACATTCTGCTACAAAGTGATGGCCTTCAGGCTAAAAAATGTTGGGGCAACCTATCAACGTGCCATGGTAGCTTTATTCCATAACATGATGCATAAAGAGATAGAAGTCTATGTAGATGACATGATTGCCAAATCTCGGACCGAGGACGAACACCTCATCAATCTGCGTAAGCTGTTTGGAAGGCTGCGGAAATACCAACTGAAACTAAACCCCGCCAAGTGCACCTTCGGGGTAAAGTCGGGAAAGTTGTTGGGTTTTATCGTGAGCCAGAAAGGGATAGAGATAGATCCCGAGAAAGTGAAGGCTATTCTTGAAATGCCAGAGCCTCGCACGGAGAAGCTAGTTCGAGGTTTCCTTGGCAGGTTGAATTACATTGCGAGATTTATCTCGCAACTCACCCCTACCTGCGAGCCCATCTTCAAACTATTCCGTAAAAACCAGGCGGTCCTGTGGAATAGCGACTGCCAAGAGGCCTTCGAAAAAATCAAGCAGAGCCTCGCGAATCCCCCGGTGCTCATGCCACCTGTGACAGGAAGACCTCTTTTCCTGTACATGACTGTGTTAGACGAGTCTATGGGGTGCGTGTTGGGTTAGCACGATGACTCTGGGAAGAAGGAACAAGCCATTTACTATTTAAGTAAGAAGTTTACCGCCTGTGAGATGAATTACTCAATGTTGGAAAGGACGTGTTGCGCCTTGGTATGGGCGTCACATCGTCTTAGGCAGTACATACTCAGTCATACCACGTGGCTTATTTCCAAAATGGATCCCGTGAAATACATCTTTGAGAAACCGGCCCTCACGAGACGAATCTCTAGGTGGCAGGTGTGGCGACCCTAAATTAATGACTGGTTTAATAGTAATGATTTAAATAATAAAAACCATGGTAAAAAAATTTTTTTCTTCTTTTTCTTTTTCATTTCTTTCTCTTTTCACCATAACTAGGTTTAGAAGGAAAATCCTCACTACAGAGTCCTGAATGGCCAGTTCACAACTCTATTCGGAGTCATTTCTTTCTTACCGCTCATAATCTCTAAACTATTTTGTTGTTTCAAAAGGAAGAATGTACCAGCCATTACTTTAGGTCGTCACATGAAAATAAAAGAATAAAATACGGTCGATAAACTCTTTTACAAATAAAGTTGCTAATGCTTTCTTTTCAAATAACAAGATCGATCATAAATGCATTCAACATTTAAAGCTGTCCAAAATATGGGAGTTTTACAAAATACATAGTGTCATCCAGAGCAAAGGTGTTCATAGTGGTGGCTTCAGCCACATGTATACAATCATCAAATTCCTATACATCAGGTCTACCCATACAAAAACAAAAGAGTAAACCTAACAATCAGTCCTAGATACACCCATCCTCAAAAGTATACAAAACTAATCCAAAAAGCTGTCCACTAGGATGAAGAGCCTCCGCTGATCGCCATCTCCTTCGGGCCACTATCCTCCGTAGAGTCTGCCTCAGATGCCGACATGACTTCCTCGGGAGAATCCACCTCAAGAAGTGGATCCTCATCACCCTCTAGAAAGTCAGGGGCATCCACAGCCGGCTCAGGAGGTAGCTCCTCCAGATCCTCCTCAGGGTCTTCCTCGGATGACGTTACCTCAATCACTTGGACGGGCTCCACTAGACGATATGGTGTAGGCGTGGGTAGTATCCACTCCACCGTGCGCTGAAGCGTCCGTGCAGGTTCATCTGGATGCACCAAAGAAGTAGCCGTGAATCGAATGGTGCCCTGAAATCGGCACCTCGTGTTGCCTTCGAGGGTCTCCCAGGCTCCCTCTAGGCACTCCATCTCTACTCGATCATGGATTAGCTGCGCCGCCATCACGATCTACAAGGAAGAAAAGAAAGGGGTAGACTCTTTAACAAGAATCTAACTATGCCGCCGCGCAATACGTTTCATAACCACTACATGCAATTAAAAGGAGTATCTTAAGGCTTTTCATCTCTGGTAATCGATTACACGGCCTTGGTAATCGATTACCAGAGGCTAAACTTGAATTACACAGCCTCAGAACATGAAATATGCAAAAATGCACTGTGTAATCGATTACACATACCTGGTAATCGATTACCAATGACCCATCCCTCTGTGTAATCGATTACACAGGCTGGTAATCGATTACCAGAGGCTCCCTTAACTTCCTGACTTCGTTTTCAAGCCTGGTAATCGATTACACCCCGTAGTAATCGATTACCAGAGACCATCTTAGCCTCCTGTCTTCATTTTTAAGCCTTGTAATCGATTACCCACCCTTGGTAATCGATTACCAGAGGCCACAATCCACATGTCACACAAAATTCACAGCTGGCCAGCCACCACAAGCCTCCTTGCTTTGTGGTCTTTGTTCCTTTTATCTGTTGACTGCCAGGAGCTCGCCTGTTTAGGTACATCACAGGTTCTCACTGACCGACTATGCCCGGGTTGGGTCGGGATTGGTCAAGCTTGGTTTTGGGCAATAGCACCCCACCTGACGTCCCCAAGGTCTCCTGACCCCCGCGACATATCTCCAGGTACCACTCTGTGGTCAACAATAAAAGCAGGAAGTTTCACCCTTCTACACTTCCTCAACTCAAGCTTGTAGGATTATGGGGTACCCATCACATGTGGTACTAGGTGGCGGTCGGGCGATGGTGCACAACAAGTTTTCCAAATCCACAAAGCGCGCATAAACCCACCATCCCCTGTTGCCCACCTCCATCTGAGCTCACGTACTCCCACGTAGCCCATATCCTCGTTTCTCTCAACATCGGGTCCCCATCAATCCTCCCAAGCTTCCAAAACATCCAAGCAAAACAACATTCAAACAGCACAAGCTACCACAGCCAAGAAAACAGAGCAAAGGCAGAAAACTCTGCCAAAACACCAACCAAAATCACAGCTTTTCTCACTTAAAGACCCCAGTAACAATTCCTTCGTTCCAATTCGTTAACCGTTGGATCGACTCGAAAATTTTACTGGAAATCTCTAGTACTTAAGCCTACATTGTGACCGTTGGGATCTACTAGCAAACATCCAGAACTCATTCTGTACTGCTCTTTCCACAGCCAACCACACAAGCATTTTTCTGCACAAAGCCAAAATCCTGCTGCACCTATTTTGACAGCAAAATTCTGCATAAGTGCAGATTTCGAAAATCACACTTCCCCTTATCCAATCTTGCCCAAATCAATTCCTACAAGTCCCAAATCATGCATCAATCATGTCTAAACCAAAGTCAAGCTTCAAACCACAGCAACACAAAATCTAGGTGTCCAAAACCCCTCAATTTAATGGATTTTCTAGGCTTGAGTAGTGAAATTTAGAATGAGGTAAATTTGAAGCAAACTCTCACCTCACACAAGTCCATAACATCTATTTAGACTTGTTCAAACTGGATTTACACCTAAAATCTCACCGAATCAAAATTTGACTCTTCAACACCCAATTTTGCCCTAGAAATGACTCTTTGTTCACTTTGGTCATTTGTTTTTCCCTCTAGCATAGCCTAACCTTTCTCACATGTCCTAAATGACATTTCAAGCTAGGATTAACTCATTTTAACCTCCATCTACCACAGAATTCAGACTTAACCTTCCAACTCTCAAAGCCTCACTCTTTTTCCACTCATAACATCACATTCTCACTTTCTAACCCTAGGTTAACTCTACCATTCATCTCTAACAGTTTCCATAGGCAATTTCAGCATATAAACATCACAAACATCATCGCAAAAACCCTAAAACAGAATGGGTATGTCTAACTCATCCAAACATGGCCATTTCAACAAGCTTTCAGCAAATGTCTTCACAAATAATCATCACACAGCAGAAACCTAGCAAGACTACCCATCATATCTCCCAAAACCCCATACCCACGAAAATCAAGAGGGAAAGAAGTCCACCCAAACCTGAAATTTCGAAGTCCCACTCGTAGCCACACACTTCACGACTCCAAAAACGCCCTCCTTTCATGATTTGGGGCAGAAATGATGGCCAAAGGTTGAAGCTTTGCTTGGAGCTTCAATGGAGAATGAAGAAGAAGAAAATGGCAACGTGAGGGAGAGAGAGAGTTGTCTGAAAAGTGTGGGGGCTGAGTGAAGAGAGAGAAAAGCTTTTTGGTTTTAAATAAAAGGGTTTTTCTCTTTTTCTATTATTTTATTCAAGCTCTGCCACATGTCCCTATTTGAGTGGAGCAGAAGGACCCACTTTCCCTTTTTACTGTGACCCACACTCAGCCACAAAAGTGAGAAAAATCTTACCTTTGAAACGCTAGAATCCAGCCTCGGTTTGCGTGCCATTTCTCTGGTTCCAGTTCCTCGCGTTTCTCTGCGTCCGTCGGGGCCAGTTTTCGAAAGCAAGCAATATATATATATCAAAACGCTCAGAATAGAACCCCGAGCGTGGTTCAGAGGTTGGTTTCGTTAAATTTTAAGTCGCACGCAAAACGATGAGTTTTAGACTAATTACTTAAGAATTAACCCATAACCTCCCAGTTATGGATTTCTCTTCCTTAATTAGCCTAACCCGCGTATCTTGCCCCCACTACTCCTATTTCTACCAACAACATATATATGCATATACACTGAATAATACTTATATATATATATATATATATATATATATATATATATATATATATATATATATATATATATATATATATATATATAATCATTCAAAATACATCGTTTCCAAAAACTCCGGGTAGAAATTTCTAGGATGTTACAATACTCCCACCCTTTTAGGAATTTCGTCCCCGAAATTAACTACTCGATGAACAAACTTGGGTACAATTCTCTCATCCTATCCTCCAACTCCCATGTAGAATCACCCTCATCGGTTCCCCACTGCACCTTCACCAACGCGATCTCCTTTCCTCTCAACGACTTCATTCTTCGGTCAGTGATCTTCTGAGGTTGTGCTTTATAGGTGAGGTTATCCTTCACCTGTACCTCGTCCACTGCAAGTATATGTGATGGATCTGGGTTGTACCGTCTCAGTTGAGAGACATGAAACACAGGATGCAAATTCGATAAACTCGGAGGTAAGGCGATATGATAAGCTACAGGCCCAATCTTCTTCAAAATCTGATACGGACCTAGATACTTGGGTGTCAACTTCCTAGCCTTAAGAGCTCTTCCGACTCCGGTTACGGGAGAAACCTTCAAAAACACATGTTCTCCTTCCTGAAAATCTAGTGGCTTCCTCCTTCTATCATAATAGCTCTTCTGCCTATCCTGAGATGCTTTTATCTTCTCTCGAATCAACTTCACTTGTTCGTTAATCTGTTGTAGCATTTCAGGTCCAAGAAGTACTGCTTCTCCATCATCATACCAACAATTAGGAGTTTTGCACTTTCGTCCTTATAGAGCTTCAAAAGGAGCCATACCAATACTGGTTTGGTAGCTATTGTTGTAAGTAAACTCAATCAACGACAAACAATCCATCCTGCTACCTTGTTGCTCTATAATACACGCCCGAAGTAGATCTTCCAGAGTCTGAATGGTTCGTTCAGTCTGACCATCTGTTTGAGGATGATAAGCTGAACTAAGCTTTAGCTTTGTCCCCAAGGCTTCATGTAGACTTGTCCAAAATCGCGAAGTGAACCTCGGATCCCTGTCTGATACAATACTAGAAGGAATTCCATGCAACCTTATTACTTCCTTGATGTACAACTCTACTAGCTTCTCCATTCTATACTTCATATTCACCGGAATAAAATGAGCAGATTTGGTGAGTCGATCTACTATGACCCACACCGCATCATGTCCACGACTAGTCTTGGGCAAACTAGATACAAAATCCATAGATATGCTCTCCCATTTCCATTCCGGAATTTCCAATGGCTTCAATTCTCCCGATGGTCGTTGGTGCTCAGCCTTAGCCTTTTGGCATGTCAAACATCTTGCTACGTATTCAGCTACATCTTTCTTCATGCCATGCCACCAAAAACTTCTCTTCAAATCTTGGTACATTTTAGTCATTCCAGGATGGAAACTAAGACGACTTTTATGAGCTTCTTCCAAGATCTTAACTCTCAAATCATCTAAAGATGGCACACATATCCTCCCCTTGAATCTAATTAACCCGGTTGTGTCCTTCTCAAACTCCACACCCCTATCCCCCATTACTTCTAACACCTTGCCTTGCAAAAACGGGTCATTCTCTTGAGCCTCGCGTATGTGATCTACGAATTCATTGGTGATCTGCAATGCTCCCACAAATAAGCTCTTTGGTCGTATCTCGATTGCTAGATTCAAATCTCGGAATTCCTCTATCAATCTCTGCTCCAAACTCATCATAGTCGCAACATGTAAAGATTTCCGGCTTAACGCATCGGCTACTACATTAGCCTTTCCCGGGTGGTAGGAAAGACCAAAATCATAATCCTTAAGGAACTCCATCCATCTTCGTTGCCTCATATTGAGTTCCTTCTGATCGAACAAGTATTTGAGACTCTTGTGATCACTGAAAACTTCAAAGCGAGTACCGTATAAATAATGCCTCCAAATCTTTAAGGCAAAGACCACCGCTGCTAGTTCCAAGTCATGAGTCGGATAGTTAACTTCATGAGGACGTAATTGACGTGAAGCATAAGCCACTACTCTTCCCTCTTGCATCAACACACACCCCAAGCCTTGCCCGCTTGCATCGCAATACACTTCAAATGATCTCTTAGGGTCAGGCAAAATTAACACCGGAGCTGTCGTCAACCGCCTCTTCAACTCTTGGAAACTTTGATCACACTTCTCATTCCAAACAAACTTCTCATTCTTACGAGTCAACTTAGTTAGAGGCAATGCCAATTTAGAAAATCCTTCAATGAACTTTCTATAATAGCCAGCCAACCCCAAGAAGCTTCGAACCTCCGTTGGAGTTGTCGGTTGTTGCCACTCCATAACCGACTCCACCTTGTTCGGATCCACCGCAACCCCGTCCTTAGAAATCACGTGCCCTAAGAACTGCACTTTCTCCAACCAAAAGTCACATTTCGACAGTTTGGCGAACAACTTCCTATCCCTCAGGATATGCAACACAATCCTCAAGTGCTTCTCATGCTCCTCCTTATTCCTCGAATACACTAGGATATCATCAATGAACACAACCACGAACTGATCCAAGTAATCATGGAATATACGGTTCATATAATCCATGAAAATAGCTGGAGCATTAGTCACTCCAAATGGCATGACTAAATACTCGTAGTGCCCATACCGAGTCCGAAACGCAGTCTTTGGGATATCTTCCTTTTTAACTCGAATTTGATGATACCCCGATCGCAAATCGATCTTTGAAAATACCGTTGCTCCCCTCAATTGATCAATCAAATCATCTATCCTTGGTAGAGGATATTTGTTCTTGATAGTGACCTTGTTTAGTTGTCGGTAGTCTACACACATCCTCATACTTCCATCCTTCTTTTTAACCAACAAGACTGGTGCTCCCCACGGTGATGCGCTCGGGCGAACAAATTGTTTGCTCAAAAGGTCCTGCACTTGTGCCTTCACCTCTGCTAGTTCTACCGGAGACATTCTATAAGGCGCGATCGACACTGGATTCGCCTCAGGCACCAAGTCAATAGTGAATTCCACTTCTCTCTCAGGTGGCAATTCACAAATGTCGTCAGGAAAAACTTCTGGAAATTCTGACACCACCGGTATACAACTAACTTCAGCGTCCTCTTCCACATATATAGAGAACAACACCATGTAAGTTCGAACATCCTCCGTTCCTTCGTTGGCCGCATCCCCTTCAAAAGATTCACTTGGAACTACATCTCCACCAAACACTAGCACCTTCTCCTTACAGTCTAGAAAGATATGGTTAGTAGATAACCAATCCATTCCCAAGATCACATCTAGATGAGCTAAAGTTAGGCAAATCAAGTCCGCCATAAAAGATCGACCCTCAACAATCATAGGACACTTCAAACACACCCGAGAGGTGGTTACAGGCTCGCTCGTCGGAGTAGACACCACCATATCATATGGTAGCTCCGTCACACATAACCCCAACCTCTCCACACATGCATGAGATATGAAAGAATGCGTGGCACCTGAATCATAAAGTACATCTAGTAGTTTATTAGCAATCAAACACTTACCCCGTATCAAATCGTCGGAGGCAGCCGCTTCTGAACCACTCATAGCAAATACCCGAGAGGGTACTTTTGGTCTTCCACCACTAGTGTTGTTGTTGCTAACATTACCGCTCCTTATGGAATTAGTGGGTCCACGATTGACGGTGTTCGAATTGGCTGTTACCGTCGGTCTCCCTGTCACCCTACATTCCCGAGCATAATGGCCCACCTTGCCACAAACATAGCAACGGCTCTCCTGTGTCTGCTGGAGCTGTGGGCAATTCCTCTTAAGATGCGGTCCTCCACACTGAAAGCACTGTACCCCAGTCCCCCTTGACTGGCTCATGTTGGACGTAGCCATGGGCTGCTTCCCCTTGTTGCTAGCATATGGCTTCATCCTCTTGTTACTATTTCCTTTGAAAGGATGGTTTCTCTGAGGTCCTCCAACGCCTCTAGCTTGCCTCTCCTTCATCTTATCTTCAAAAATCCTGCACTTTGTCACCAACTGATTAAAATCCGTAATCTGCATGTAGCTAACCTCCTGTTGGATCTCCAACCGAAGCCCATTCTCAAACTGAGCACATAAATCTTCCTCATTTCGAGCATCTTGGTATTGAGGCCAATACTGCAGAAGCTCATTAAACTTAGCCGTGTACTCCCCAACAGACATGTTTCCTTGCTTCAAATCCAGAAATTCCCTCGCCTTCCGCTTCCTAAGATCTCGCGGGAAGTAATTCTCCAGGAACTTGTCCTTGAAGACATTCCAAGGAATCACGCCTCCAGGTGCAACAAACGAAGGCTTCACGAACTTCCACCAATTCTGGGCCTCCCCTTGAAGCATAAATGTCGCATAAAGGACCTTATGCTCCTCAAGGCAACCCATCGCCTCGAAAATCTTCTCCGTCTCATCTAACCACAACCTAGCACCTTCCGGATCATAGTCTCCACTGAACTTTGGCGGGTGGTTCTTACGGAAAGCCATGAGTCCCCGATACTCCGCCGGCTCCACATCACGTTCCTGCACTAGAGTTTCCAGCACAGCGGTGATGCGGTCAAGGACATCACGGTTCTGATCCCTACCACGTCCTGCCATACCTATCCTGTAGGGAAACTATTAGCACCCAAGAAATCCTGATGTGAGAGTGTATCACACAGGCTATGACAGTTATAACAACATCCTTCTCTTTATACATACTTATACACACAACAATCCTATGAATCAGTCACACATCCATGCTCAAGACAAGAAGGCAGAAATACACACAATGTGTGACTTAACGTCACTCCCCGAAACCTACTCCCAAGTTTCAGAGATACACAGCATTCACACAGCAAGACCATAACAGGTTCACTAGAATCCAACTTTTGCTCTAATACCACCAATTGTGGCGACCCTAAATTAATGACTGGTTTAATAGTAATGATTTAAATATCAAAAACCATGGTAAATTTTTTTTTCTTCTTTTTCTTTTTCATTTCTTTCTCTTTTCACCATAACTAGGTTTAGAAGGAAAATCCTCACTACAGAGTCCTGAATGGCCAGTTCACAACTCTATTCGGAGTTATTTCTTTCTTACCGCTCATAATCTCTAAACTATTTTGCTGTTTCAAAAGGAAGAATGTACCAGCCATTACTTTAGGTCGTCACATGAAAATAAAAGAATAAAATACGGTCGATAAACTCTTTTACAAATAAAGTTGCTAATGCTTTCTTTTCAAATAACAAGATCGATCATAAATGCATTCATCATTTAAAGCTGTCCAAAATATGGGAGCTTTACAAAATACATAGTGTCATCCAGAGCAAAGGTGTTCATAGTGGTGGCTTCAGCCACATGTATACAATCATCAAATTCCTATACATCAGGTCTACCCATACAAAAACAAAAGAGTAAACCTAACAGTCAGTCCTAGATACACCCACCCTCAAAAGTATACAAAACTAATCTAAAAAGCTGTCCACTAGGATGAAGAGCCTCCGCTGATCGCCATCTCCCCCGGGCCACTATCCTCCGTAGAGTCTGCCTCAGATGCCGACATGACTTCCTCGGGAGAATCCACCTCAAGAAGTGGATCCTCATCACCCTCTGGAAAGTCAGGGGCATCCACAGCAGGCTCAGGAGGTAGCTCCTCCAGATCCTCCTCAGGGTCTTCCTCGGATGACGTTACCTCAATCACTTGGACGGGCTCCACTAGACGATATGGTGTAGGCGTGGGTAGTATCCACTCCACCGTGCGCTGAAGCGTCCATGCAGGTTCATCTGGATGCACCAAAGAAGTAGCCGTGAATCGAATGGTGCCCCAAAATCGGCACCTCGTGTTGCCTTCGAGGGTCTCCCAGGCTCCCTCTAGGCACTCCATCTCTACTCGATCATGGATTAGCTGCGCCGCCATCACGATCTACAAGGAAGAAAAGAAAGGGGTAGACTCTTTCACAAGAATCTAACTATGCCGCCGCGCAATACGTTTCATAACCACTACATGCAATTAAAAGGAGTATCTTAAGGCTTTTCATCTCTGGTAATCGATTACACAGCCTTGGTAATCGATTACCAGAGGCTAAACTTGAATTACACAGCCTCAGAACATGAAATATGCAAAAATGCACTGTGTAATCGATTACACATACCTGGTAATCGATTACCAGTGACCCATCCCTTTGTGTAATCGATTACACAGGCTGGTAATCGATTACCAGAGGCTCCCTTAACTTCTTGACTTCGTTTTCAAGCCTGGTAATCGATTACACCCCGTAGTAATCAATTACCAGAGACCATCTTAGCCTCCTGTCTTCATTTTTAAGCCTTGTAATCGATTACCCACCTTTGGTAATCGATTACCAGAGGCCACAATCCACATGTCACACAAAATTCACAGCTGGCCAGCCACCACAAGCCTCCTTGCTTTGTGGTCTTTGTTCCTTTTATCTGTTGACTGCCAGGAGCTCGCCTGTTTAGGTACATCACAGGTTCTCACTGACCGACTATGCCCGGGTTGGGTCGGGATTGGTCAAGCTTGGTTTTGGGCAATAGCACCCCACCTGACGTCCCCAAGGTCTCCTGACCCCCGCGACATATCTCCAGGTACCACTCTGTGGTCAACAACAAAAGCAGGAAGTTTCACCCTTCTACACTTCCTCAACTCAAGCTTGTAGGATTATGGGGTACCCATCACATGTGGTACTAGGTGGCGGTCGGGCGATGGTGCACAACAAGTTTTCCACATCCACAAAGCGCGCATAAACCCACCATCCCCTGTTGCCCACCTCCATCTGAGCTCACGTACTCCCACGTAGCCCATATCCTCGTTTCTCTCAACACCGGGTCCCCATCAATCCTCCCAAGCTTCCACAACATCCAAGCAAAACAACATTCAAACAGCACAAACTACCACAGCCAAGAAAACAGAGCAAAGGCAGAAAACTCTGCCAAAACACCAACCAAAATCACAGCTTTTCTCACTTAAAGACCCCAGTAACAATTCCTTCGTTCCAATTCGTTAACCGTTGGATCGACTCGAAAATTTTACTGGAAATCTCTAGTACTTAAGCCTACATTGTGACCGTTGGGATCTACTAGCAAACATCCAGAACTCATTCTGTACTGCTCTTTCCACAGCCAACCACACAAGCATTTTTCTGCACAAAGCCAAAATCCTGCTGCACCTATTTTGACAGCAAAATTCTGCATAAGTGCAGATTTCGAAAATCACACTTCCCCTTATCCAATCTTGCCCAAATCAATTCCTACAAGTCCCAAATCATACATCAATCATGTCTAAACCAAAGTCAAGCTTCAAACCACAGCAACACAAAATCTAGGTGTCCAAAACTCCTCAATTTAATGGATTTTCTAGGCTTGAGTAGTGAAATTTAGAATGAGGTAAATTTGAAGCAAACTCTCACCTCACACAAGTCCATAACATCTATTTAGACTTGTTCAAACTGGATTCACACCTAAAATCTCACCGAATCAAAATTTGACTCTTCAACACCCAATTTTGCCCTAGAAATGGCTCTTTGTTCACTTTGGTCATTTGTTTTTCCCTCTAGCACAGCCTAACCTTTCTCACATGTCCTAAATGACATTTCAAGCTAGGATTAACTCATTTTAACCTCCATCTACCACAGAATTCAGACTTAACCTTCCAACTCTCAAAGCCTCACTCTTTTTCCACTCATAACATCACATTCTCACTTTCTAACCCTAGGTTAACTCTACCATTCATCTCTAACAGTTTCCATAGGCAATTTCAGCATATAAACATCACAAACATCATCGCAAAAACCCTAAAACAGAATGGGTATGTCTAACTCATCCAAACATGGCCATTTCAACAAGCTTTCAGCAAATGTCTTCACAAATAATCATCACACAGCAGAAACCTAGCAAGACTACCCATCATATCTCCCAAAACCCCATACCCACGAAAATCAAGAGGGAAAGAAGTCCACCCAAACCTGAAATTTCGAAGTCCCACTCGTAGCCACGCACTTCACGACTCCAAAAACGCCCTCCTTTCACGATTTGGGGCAGAAATGATGGCCAAAGGTTGAAGCTTTGCTTGGAGCTTCAATGGAGAATGAAGAAGAAGAAAATGGCAACGTGAGGGAGAGAGAGAGCTGTCTGAAAAGTGTGGGGGCTGAGTGAAGAGAGAGAAAAGCTTTTTGGTTTTAAATAAAAGGGTTTTTCTCTTTTTCTATTATTTTATTCAAGCTCTGCCACATGTCCCTATTTGAGTGGAGCAAAAGGGCCCACTTTCCCTTTTTACTGTGACCCACACTCAGCCACAAAAGTGAGAAAAATCTGACCTTTGAAACGCTAGAATCCAGCCTCGGTTTGCGTGCCATTTCTCTAGTTCCAATTCCTCGCGTTTCTCTGCATCCGTCGGGGCCAGTTTTCGAAAGCAAGCAATATATATATATCAAAACGCTCAGAATAGAACCCCGAGCGTGGTTCAGAGGTTGGTTTCGTTAAATTTTAAGTCGCACGCAAAACGATGATTTTTAGACTAATTACTTAAGAATTAACCCATGACCTCCCAGTTATGGATTTCTCTTCCTTAATTAGCCTAACCCGCGTATCTTGCCCCCACTACTCCTATTTCTACCAAGAACATATATATGCATATACACTAAATAATACTTATAGATATATAATCATTCAAAATACATCGTTTCCGAAAACTCAGGGTAGAAATTTCTAGGATGTTACAGCAGGTACTACTATCTGAATTCGATATTGTGTATGTCACCCAAAACGCGATAAAGGGAAGCGCCTTGGCAGATTATTTGGCTCAACAACCCCTCCAAGATTATCGGCCGATGCACCCTGAGTTCCCGGATGAAGACATCATGGCCCTATTCGAAGAGAAGCGAACGCACGAGGATATAGACAAATGGATTGTTTGTTTCGATGGGGCATCTAATGCTTTGGGCCATGGAGTAAGGGCAGTCCTTGTATCCCTAGATGATCAATGTATCCCTTTCACGGCCAGGCTGGGTTTTGATTGTACCAACAACATGGCTGAATATGAAGCGTGTGCCCTTGGGATTCATGCTGCCATTGATTTTGGCGTAAAGCTACTCAAAGTGTATGGAGACTCGGCATTGGTAATACATCAGTTGAGAGGAGAATGGGAAACTAGGGATCAAAAATTGATACTCTATCAAACTTATATCTTGAAGTTAGCCGAATTCTTTGATGACATTTCTTTCCACCACATACCTCGTGAAGAGAACCAAATGGCCGATGCATTGGCCACCTTGGCATCCATGTTTCAACTTGCCCCACACGGGGATCTGCCGTACATTGAATTCAGATCTCGGGGCAAGCCGGCACATTGTTGTGCGATGGAGGAAGAGCGAGATGGGAAACCGTGGTATTTCGACATCAAACAGTATGTCAAGAACAAAGAATATCCACCAGGGATTTCCGGCAATGACAAAAGAATGTTAAGGAGATTGGCTACTGGTTTCTTTGTGAGTGGTACCGTCCTGTACAAATGAAACCATGACATGACCCTCCTACGATGCGTAGATGCCAAAGAGGCGAACTACATGATTGAGGAAGTCCATGGGGGTTCATTTGGGACACATGCCAATGGGCATGCTATGGCCAGGAAGATCCTTAGGGCAGGTTATTACTGGCTCACTATGGAAAGCGATTTCTGCACCCATGTAAGGAAATGCCATAAATGTCAAGCGTACGCAGACAATGTCAATGTTCCGCCACATCCTCTGAATGTCATGTCCACCCCTTGGCCTTTTTCCATGTGGGGGATAGATGTCATAGGGGCCATCGAACCCAAGGCTTCGAACAATCATCGCTTCATTCTCGTGGCGATAGATTATTTCACCAAATGGGTCAAAGCAGCTTCCTATACCAATGTCACGAGGAGCATGGTGGTCAGATTCATAAAGAGGGAACTGATTTGTCGATACGGACTCCCTAGGAAAATCATTACTGACAATGGCACCAATCTGAATAACAAAATGATGCAGGAAATGTGCGAGGATTTCAAGATCCAGCATCATAACTCCACCCCCTATCGGCCGAAGATGAACGGGGCTGTGGAGGCTGCAAATAAAAATATTAAGAAGATTATTCAGAAGATGACAGTGTCATACAAAGATTGGCATGAGATGTTGCCTTTTTCCTTGCATGGATATCGAACCTCGGTACGAACTTCTACTGGGGCAATGTCGTACTCCTTGGTTTATGGGATGGAAGCGGTACTCCCATTTGAGGTAGAGGTCCCTTCCCAGAAGATACTAGCTGAATCGGACCTAGAAGAATCAGAGTGGGCTCAAACCCGCTACAACCAACTCAACCTTATTGAAGGTAAGCGTTTGACGACCATGAGCCATGGGCGCCTGTATCAACAAAGGATAAAGAATGCATTCGACAAGAAGGTGTGCCCCCGCAAGTTCAACGAGGGGGACCTTGTGCTGAAAAAGATATCCCACGCTGTTAAAGATAATCGAGGGAAGTGGGCCCCGAACTACGAAGGGCCTTTCATTTTGAAAAGGGCTTTTTCTGGAGGGGCTCTGGTGCTCACCAACATGGATGGCGAGGAGCTACCCTCTCCCGTGAACTCCGATGTTGTCAAGCGATACTACGCTTAAGATTTGGGGCAATTGAGGAAATCACTGCATGTTCTTTTATTTTTGTGTGTTCTTCTTGGTTTCCCCCAGTGATTCGTGTCCACTGTAATTTTCTCATCACAGTTCTTTAAAAGAAGAGAACATAGGTTTGAGGCTTCAATCCTCACTTTGGTTTTAAACCATGTGCAGTTTGTGATAACCTAAGCCCTTTCGCTCAATTCATGGGGTGCCCCAAGCACTTAATTAAAACTGAACCTAACTAGCCTTCACTAAGAAGATTGTTGCATTTGAAAACACTCATGCATACGCATACGCATGCATATTTTGTGATAACAGGGGAAGAATCGTCTTAGGCAGTGGCCAGATGTCGGGACGAAGCTAAAGGAAAAAACCAATCAAGGTAAAATGGTAACGCGGCCACAGTTTGCCGCGCAATGACGTTTCCTACTTTCAGGTACTTAGGGACGGACGCAAGTAGAGGCTAGCGTCACGACCGATGGATCATCGTCCCTTGTCCAGCTCTGGACAAACGGAAAGCGCCGTTGTAAGGCAACCCAGTATCTTTTAAATTCCCAGTAATTATTACTGTTATGTCTTTAAAGTAAATATTGGATGCCTAATATACCCTGAGGGGGTTCGAGTAAGCGAACGCCGACCCATAGAAAGCCTTACTTATTTCCTCCCAAAAAAAATGCAGGTTAGCTCGCCTCGGCGAGCAACCCCTGCACGAGGATGCTTAAAAAGGGGGAAGGGGAAGGTTTCTGCACCAAAAACTCTCCCCCCTCATTCAAAAAAGCAAAAGCTCACGGGATTCACGAATTTTGCAGCCCTTAGTTCACCATTTTTCGGGTTTTTGATTCCATTTTGCTCTATTATTCATCTCCAACAAGTAAGTGCCTCATTCTTGGGCTCTCTAGCTTTCCATTGATGTATTTTGGTGCTCTAAGTTGCATGTATTTGCTCAAAAACGTGAGGGATTTATCTTTGGATTGTTGCTTGTTTTTGATGAATTAAGGGGTTGTAGGGGATGGCCCTAGGCCTATGGTGCATTCTGAGATAATGGGGCATGCCATATTGCCCCCATTCCCTTGATTTTCATGCTTAAACATGCGCCCACCAAGTGTTCAGTGAAATACCTCAATGGCATTTGCACATGATTTTGTGAAACTTAGCTTGTGAAACAAATTGTGCACATATGGCTGCCATTGTGAGTGTATGGGCAGTTTTGTAGAAGCTAGACTAAAGTGCCAAAAGCACGACTTACGCCTAGGAATCTAAGTTTTTGGTTTTGAATGTAAAAAATGCGTGAATATTAGAACATGTTTGAGAAGTTTTTGACTACAATTTAAACTTGCTACCTCGTGAGGAATACCTTGCGCCTAGATAGCACGAAAAATACCTTTCAATAGTATGTATATATGTGAATATATAGCATGAAAAGAAAAACCCTTCAATAGTATGTATATACGTAAATATGTAGCATGAAATGCATTGCAAAGTGTGTAAATATATAGCGTGAAAATGCCTTGCAAAGTGTGTGAATATATAGCATGAAAATGCCTTACAAAGTGTGTGAATATATAGCAAAAAAAAAATGCCTTTCAAATTTTTATATGTTGGATAGGTAGCGTAAAAATGCCTTTCGAAATATGTATATTTGTGAGTAGGTAGCATAAGGAGCCTTTCAAAAAATGTGCATATATGTGGGATGTAGCATGAAAATGCTTGTCAAAAACATACATGGATGTGTGTCATAAAATTGCCTTTCACCAATTTTTTTTTATGTGTGCGTGTGTAAATGCATGTATATAAATATGTGTCATAAAATAGCACACGCCCCAATGTGATTATTTTGTAAAGCGCATGTTGACACTCGCACCATATAAGTATTGTTTGGCTCTTGTTCGTAATGATTGGTATTTTCTTGTAAACTAACTATTCAAATGTTTGTCCTCGCAGGAAATCGCTCCGAAAAAGCTTTCCGCAAAGAGATCTAGGAGGGACGCCGCGGCTGAAGGGACCAGTGCCGCCCCCGAGTTTGATAGCCACCGTTTTAGGAGCACCGAGCACCAGCAGCGCTTCAAGGCCATCAAAGGATGGTCGTTCGACAGAGAGAGACGCGTCCAGCTCAGTGACCAAATATAGTCCTGGAATTTTATGCTAATGCTTGGCCCACAGAAGAGGGAGTGCGGGACATGCGGTCATGGGTGAGGGGTCAGTGGATTCCCTTTGATACAGATGCCCTCAGCCAGTTCCTGGATGACCCGCTAGTGTTAGAGGAAGGCCAGGAGTGCGAGTTTAGTCAGAGGAGGAACAGTGCCGATGCGTTCGACGAAGAGGCCATTGCCCAGCTATTATGCATATCGGGTCAGGATTTCGCTCGAACCGTTGCAGGGAGGCGGGTGCGGATCATGCGCACCAGCATGACCACCTTGACCCAGATGTGGATGACATTGCTGCTCAGCAATGTCTTGCCTAGTGATCATAACTCCGACCTTCCTCTGCCGAAGTGTCAGCTGGTGTATGCCATCCTGACACGGATGAGCGTCCATATGGCTCAGTTGATTGCTGACGCCATCTATTTATTTGCAGGTATGCCACCCACCAGGCACCCTCTAGACCCGGATAAGTCTAACAGGGCCCTAGGGTTTCCAGCATTGATGACGGGCCTCTGCCAGTCATTCGGGGTTCCCGTTACACCTAGTAAGGTGATCCGACCACCGATCACCCGAGCCTTCATTGATAAGTATTGCACGACTAGGCAGGCGCAGGGTGATGCACCACAAGCCGCAGACGCACCACCACCACCTCATCAGGTAGATCCTGCTAGGTCATTAGGTAAGGAGCGGTATCTACAGCACTTGGTTCGCTAGCAGGCGGCCAACCACCGGGGGCAGGTGCAGATACATGAGTGTCTCTACTAGCTCAACCTCAGTCAGCAGGGCTAGGGTGTCGTTCCTTTTGCGTGCCCTACTCCAGATCAGTTTAGGGCTGAGGTCGCATGGCCCGGATATTGGCCCGAGGCCCAAGCAGGGGATGTAACACCCTGATATATATATCTATATATTATTAGTAATTATGTTTGATGTTTGATTATTTGTTACATTATTTTCATCCGTAATTATTTTTAAGGAAGTTAATTTAGTTAATAGAGGGGTGTGGATAGATAAGGATCTAGCTTCTCAAAGAAGCCTGTTGAGAAAGCATCTCAAAGAAGCCACGAGGAAGCTTCTGGAGGAAGCCTCTTAATGAAGCTTCTAGAGAAAGCTACATGCAGCTGCCTCGGTAAAAATGCTGCCCAGCCTTGATTAACCGTTGGATCTTCTCGAAAATTTGGCCTTAAACTTCACAAGACACTTTTCCATGATCTAACCGTTGGGATCTTTGAGAAGATGTCTGGAGTGTGCTAGAAGTCTCTTAATAAAGCTTCTGGAGGAAGCCTCTTAATGAAGCTTCTAGAGAAAACTACATGAAGCTGCCTCGGTAAAAATGATGCCCAGCCTTCGTTAACCGTTGGATCATCTCGAAATTTTGTTTGCAACTTTAAAAGACACTTTTTCATGATCTGACCGTTGGGATCTTTGAGACTATTGTCTGGAGTGTGCTAGAAGCTTCCGTTCCCGAGAGCATCTCTTATTTAAGCATTTCAGCCTTTGCTTTCGTGTAGCTTAGGAAAAACGTCATTTATTCTTCTTTCTTTCTTCCAAAACCATTTCTAAAGTTCCAAGAAATTTCTCCATCACCCACATCCACCATTAGCCACCACAAACCATCATTGTTCTCCATTGAAAACCCACACCGAGAGGAACCCTTCAACCGAAGCGGAATCTTCCAACTTGGCTTGCGGTTCCGGTAGAGAACGAAAACCCTAATCTGACCTTTCATTTTCTTTCGAGGTAACCATGGTTCTATTCTTGTTTCTTGTTAGTTTCATCTTGTCTTTGCATCTTTTCTGACTTTGGAACCGCCATTGCATGTCTTATGCTTCCTTTGAAAAACCTTAGAGAAAGAGACTTTGTAAACGTTATCCTTTCATGAAATGCATGTTATTTTCGTAACCTACACTGAACCCCGGTCACATTGGGGTGGTCGGAATTTCCAAATGATGTTCCTTTGTAAAAACCGAAATGCTCTCAGCTCTTTCATGTAGTGATGTGGGTGTTTGACCCAGAGCACTGTTACTAGCTTTGTTTTTTGAAATTCATACTAAGTCTCCTTCGTTTTGGCATAGTAGAGGCTTGCATGGAATCGACGAGCAAGGACGAAAAGGAATCTTCAAGTGACGCGATGAGGAATCCGCGGGGTAGCTCATGATAGGTAAGGGGAGTTTATTATAAAACTTACCGTTTTAACACCATAGTTAGGGTCAGGGAACCTAGCTATGAGGATATCTGTCTGTCCCTGTTGCATGCTGATTTTTCTTCAAAGAAAATTACGTTTTAACTAATGGGATGCGATATATATATATATATATATATATATATATATATATATATATATATATATATATATATATATATGTGTGTATGTATTGTGATGAATGATATTGTTTTGGTTGTTTGAAATGTGTTGTTTGAAGACCGTGCGTGTGGAAATGATATTGTTGTGTTTGTTTGAATTGTTGTTGATGTTCCTATTGATGATTTTAATTGATATGTGATGATAATGATAATTATGATGATATTGATTTGAGATGACATTGTTAATAAAGACCATGTCAACATGGATTGTTATTATTGATGAATATGTGAATATGAAATGAGGTTGTTGTTGTTGTTGATAACGTCATTGAGATGAGATGATATTTATGTTGTGAATGACATGGAAATTCGATTTGTTGATTGATGTTGGAAATGCATTGGCATGTGCATGTTGTGTATGTTCGTGGGGGGCACTGTGCACTGACCTTTCAGGGTCTCTGGCACTAGCTTTTGGCCACGTTCATACGTTGGATGTTGTGTATGATCGTGGGGGGCACTGTGCATTGACCTTCCAGGGTCTTTGGCACTAGCTTTTGGCCACGATCATACGTCGTATGAAGTGTATGTCATGGGGGGTAGAGTGCACTGACCTTGTCGGATGGCCCAGACGTGGGTAACTAGCGTGGTTAGAGAATCTAAGCATTCCTGAGGGGATGCTTAGGTGCTTTAATTGGTCCATGGTCTTTGGCACTTACTTTTGGTCGTGATCATAACTCATACGACATAGGAAATAGAGTAACTGTGGCCAAGTGTACTTTGTACTAGGGGGCTGTGACCTGGTAGGGAACACCTTTGGGCTCCCAGGCTGATCACCTATGGGAGGGGGGCTGTTACGTGCACAACCGGGTGGTCTCGACAAACTCAACACAGTTCCCTAAGTGAGAGTGTCGTGTGGACACGCTTAGGCTATTTCCTGATATTTGGTTGTTGTTGGTACGTACCACATTCCATCTGAGTGTTGAGTCAGGTGCATGCATCATTTTGTGCAGTCTTGATTGGGTCCATGGATGGATGATGAGTAATCGTTGGATGTGAATGATGAATATTTGTTGGATATGAGTGTTGAATAATGATTGTTGTGTATGCTTATCATGTTTGCCTATGTTCCTTGCTAATTTTGGTTATTTGGAATTGGTATTGGTTATTTTATAATAAACTCACCCTTGCAATTTTGTATCGTGTGGTTGATACCTGTGATGATCACGAACCTTGTTCGTGGGAGCAGAATGACAGTGGCAGGGTGTAGCGAGTAAGATTCTGGTGAGGAGCCGCCGAGCCGACGTGATGACGTTGGCGTTATTTTGGGAGAGAGTTGTGTTTTGTAATCAACTCCTCCGTAGTTGGTTTTTTAAGTTTTATTTTGTTGAGTTAAAGATGTAAAATTGGAATTTTAATTATATATATGAACATATTTAATTTTCGTTATGTGTATGACTGTACCGAATTATTGTTTCTATGTAATTATGCATATTCACTTAAGTAATGGCGTGTTGTTGGATGAATTTATGTTGTGACAAAATCACTTCTATTTTCATAATAAAAAATTAAGGGAGTTCTTTTTATAAAAATTGAAATTATCAAATATTAGAGTGTGCATACTGTAGCGACGAGGCGGGTCGTAACATTTAGTGGTATCAGAGCAGGTCGAACCTTTCGTGATGGAAGCTTGCTTGTGGAGCTTCTATGGAGGCTGGATCTTTGAGCTTCAATGAGGTCCTTCAATGGTGATTTTTCACCATGGAGATGCAGCGGAAGGCAAAGGAGAAGAGGAGAAGGGAGGCGCCATCCACTAGGGAATAAGCCATGGAAGAAGGAGCTTCACCACCAAGATGAGCCTTGGATAAGAAGCTTGGAAGGATGCTTCAATGGAGGAAAAGAAAGAGGGAGAGAAAGAGAGAGGGGGGAGCACGAAATTGAAGGAATAAAAGAGGGGGAGAAGTAGAACTTTGAAGTGTGTCTCATAAGACTTTCATTCATCAAAGTTACAACAAGTGTTACACATGCTTCTATTTATAGACTAGGTAGCTTCCTTGAGAAGCTTTCTTGAGAAAACTTCCTTGAGAAGCTTCTTTGAGAAAACTTCCTTGAGAAGCTAGAGCTTAGCTACACACACCCCTCTCATAACTAAGCTCACCTCCTTGAGAAGCTTCCTTAAGAAGATTCCTTAAGAAGCTAGAGCTTAGCTACACATACCTCTATAATAGCTAAGCTCACCTCCTTGAGATGAGAAGCTAGAGCTTAGCTACACACCCCCTATAATAGCTAAGCTCACCCCCATGACAAAAAACATGAAAATAACAAAAAAAAAAAGTCCTTATTACAAAGACAACTCAAAATGCCCCGAAATACAAGGCTAAAACCCTATACTACTAGAATGGCCAAAATACAAGGCCTAAACGAAGGAATAACCTATTCTAATATTTACAAAGATAAGCGGGCTCATACTTAGCCCATGGGCTCGAAATCTACCCTAAGGCTCATGAGAACCCTAGGGCCTTTCCTTGGATCTCTAGCCCAATCTACTTGGAGTCTTCTAGCCAATGCCCTTGCGGGGTAGGATTGCATCATTTCGGCCAGTGAGTTATGAGTCTGCTATGTTTTTTTGTGCATTCTCTGGTTGTTTTGTTGAATGCTTGGTGTTGGTTGTTTGTTGATGTTTGATGTTCATTGTTTTCTATTAGCACTTACTCACTAGTTGTGTTTTAATGAGCTATAGCGATTTGATTGTTGTAGTCGTATTGAATTTGTTTTTCTGATGTCTGCTATACCATGAATTTCAATGTCGGGTCACGAATTATCAGACTGGCCACCTGTATAATTTGTGAAGGGCAATGGAATGATATGGCAAGCGGTCAGAAAATGAAAATGATGGAAAGTGGGTGTTAATGTCTTGAGTTGTCAACTCTCAAGAGTAACTGAGTAGGAATTTGTGAAGGTTGTGATTGTTGTGTGGTTCTTTGTTTGTGTGTAGGAAAACTTAAGCTTTCTGTGTTTTCCTTAAATAAAGATCTAGTGGTAGAGACCCCTACTAGTGGTTCTATGTTAACTTCTTATGTGTGTTTGAATTGTTCTGTGGAGATTTCTGGTAGAACATTCTTAATTGATTTGATTTGTTTGCCTTTGAGTCAGATTGATGTTATTCTTGGTATGGACTGGTTATCTTCCAACCATGTCTTGTTGAACTGTTTTGATAAAAGTGTGGTGTTTGATGATTCTAGAGTGAGTGAGGATATGATGTTTATCTCTGCCAACCAAGTTGTGACATCTTTAAAGGAAGATGCTCAAGTGTACATGATCTTGTATAGCCTGGAAGTAGAGACAAAGGTTTCTATGTGTGACCTCCCTATTGTCAGAGAGTTTCCTGAAGTGTTTCCTGAGGATATATCCGGTCTGCCACTTGAGAGAGAGATAGAGTTTTCCATAGACTTAGTACCTGGTGCTGGACCCATATCCATAGCTCCTTATAGGATGTCTCCTATAGAGTTAGCTGAGCTTAAGAAACAGTTAGAGGAGTTGTTGGATAAGTAGTTTATTAGGCCTAGTGTATCTCCATGGGGAGCCCCAGTGTTGCTAGTGAAGAAGAAAGATGGAGCCATGAGGTTGTGTGTGGATTACCGCCAGTTGAATAAGGTAACGATTAAGAATAAGTACCCTTTGCCTAGAATAGATGACCTTATGGACCAGCTGGTAGGAGCTTGTGTGTTTAGTAAGATAGACCTTAGGTCGGGTTATCATCAGATCCGAGTGAAGTCTGAGGATATACCAAAGACTGCTTTTAGGACCCGTTACGGTCACTATGAGTATCTGGTCATGCCCTTTGGTGTGACTAATGCTCCAGGAGTGTTTATGGACTACATGAATAGAGTTTTTCACCCTTACCTTGATAGTTTTGTGGTAGTATTCATAGATGATATTTTGGTATACTCCAAGACTAGAGAGGAACATGAAGAACATCTGAGGATTGTGTTGCATACCCTTAGGCACCAACAACTCTATGCTAAGTTGTCCAAGTGTGAGTTCTAGTTAGAGAAAGTTAGTTTCCTAGGGCATGTGATATCTCAAGGGGGTATAGCTGTGGATCCTTCTAAGATAGAAGTTGTTCTTAAGTGGGAGAGTCCTAAGTCTGTTTTTGAGATTAAGAGTTTTCTGGGCTTAGCAGGATATTACCGGAGATTCATAGAAGGTTTTTCCAAGTTGGCTCTATCTTTAACTAAACTGACTCGTAAGGGTCAAGCTTTTGTGTGGGATACCCAATGTGAGCATAGTTTCCAGACCCTTAAGGAAAGATTGACGACTGCTCCAGTGCTAGTTTTGCCTAACCCGAGAGAACCCTTTGAGGTGTATTGTGATGCATCAAAGATGGGTTTAGGCGGAGTGTTGATGCAAAATGGCCAAGTGGTGGCCTATGCTTCTAGACAACTTAAGACTCATGAGAGGAATTATCCCACCCATGATCTAGAGTTGGCTGCTGTAGTTTTTGCCCTTAAGATTTGGAGACATTATCTGTTTGGCTCTAAGTTCAAGGTTTTTAGTGATCATAAGAGCCTTAAATACTTGTTTAGTCAGAAAGAGCTAAACATGAGACAAAGGAGATGGTTAGAGTTTCTTAAAGATTATGATTTTGAGCTTAGCTACCATCCCGGTAAAGCCAATGTAGTGGCTGATTCCTTGAGTAGGAAATCTCTACATATGTCTTCCTTGATGGTTAGAGAGATGGATCTCCTGGAACAGTTTAGAGACCTTAGTCTTCCATGTGAGGTTACTTCTAATAGTGTAAGATTATGAATTTTGAGGATCACTAGTGAGTTACTAAGAGATATCAGGGAAGGTCAGAAGATTGATCCTTTTCTAAGGACTCAGTTAGAGGCTATAGAGTCAGGAAGGGACAGTAGTTTCAATGTTGGATCAGATGGAGTTTTGAAACTTCGAGATAGGATTTGTGTTCCGAATGTGCCTGAACTTAGGAAGATGATCTTAGAGGAAGGACATAGGAGTAATTTGAGCATCCATCCTGGTGCTACCAAGATGTATCATGATTTAAAGACGACGTTTTGGTGGCCCAACATGAAGAGAGAGGTTAGTGAGTTTGTGTATGCATGCCTAGTCTGTCAGAAGGCTAAGATAGAATATCAGAGACCTTCAGGGAAGTTACAACCCTTAGAGATACCCCAGTGGAAGTGGGACAGTATTTCCATGGATTTTGTGGTAGGACTACCTAGAACCCCTAGAGGTTTAGATTCTATCTGGGTTATTGTTGACAGATTGACTAAGTTTGCTCACTTCATTCCCATTAATATCAGATTTTCCTTGGAAAAGTTGACTACCTTGTATATAAGTGAGGTTGTCAGGTTACATGGTGTGCCATCTAGCATAGTATCTGATAGAGATCCTAGATTTACCTCTAGATTTTGGGAGAGCTTGAACAGAGCGTTGGGAACCAAGCTTAGACTGAGTTCAGCCTACCATCCTCAGACTGATGGCCAAACTGAACGGACCATTCAGTCGTTGGAGGACCTTTTAAGAGCATGTGTCTTAGAGCAGAAGGGAAGCTGGGAGAGTTTTCTTCCATTGATAGAGTTCACTTATAATAACAGTTTTCACTCTACCATTGGCATGGCTCCCTATGAAGCTTTGTATGGTAGAAGGTGTAGAACACCCCTATGTTGGTTAGATCCCGGAGAAGGCCTCACCTTAGGACCAGAAGTGGTACAACAAACCACTAAGAAAGTTAAGTTAATTTAGGAAAGGATGAGAATTGCTCAGAGTAGGCTGAAAAGTTATCATGATAAGAGGAGGAAAGATCTGGAGTTCGAGGTTGGTGATCATGTATTCTTGAGAGTCACTCCATGGATTGGGGTTGGTCGAGCATTGAAATCCTGAAAACTCACACCTCGCTTTATTGGTCCTTTCCAAATTCTTAAGAAAGTTCGCCCTATGGCATACCAAATTGCACTACCCCCGTCTCTTTCTAATCTTCACAATGTCTTTCATGTGTCTCAACTCCGTAAGTATATCCGTGATCCATCCCATGTGATTGAATTGGATGATGTACAAGTGAAGGAGAATTTGACATATGAAACATTGCTTTTGACGATCGAGGATAGGCGAACAAAACACCTAAGAGGGAAAGAGATTTCGTTGGTCAAGGTGATCTGGGGAGGTGCATCAGGAAAAGATGCCACGTGGGAATTAGAAAGTCAGATGCGAGAACCTCACCCATCCTTGTTTGAGTAAGGTAAATTTCGAGGACGAAATTTCCAAAAGGGTGGGAGAGTTGTAACACCCTGATATATATATCTATATATTATTAGTAATTATGTTTGATGTTTGATTATTTGTTACATTATTTTCATCCGTAATTATTTTTAAGGAAGTTAATCTAGTTAATAGAGGGGTGTGGATTGATAAGGATCTAGCTTCTCAAAGAAGCCTGTTGAGAAAGCTTCTCAAAGAAGCCACGAGGAAGCTTCTGGAGGAAGCCTCTTAATGAAGCTTCTAGAGAAAGCTACATGCAGCTGCCTCGGTAAAAACGCTGCCCAGCCTTCATTAACCATTGGATCTTCTCGAAAATTTGGCCTTAAACTTCACAAGACACTTTTCCATGATCTGACCGTTGGGATCTTTGAGAAGATGTCTGGAGTGTGCTAGAAGTCTCTTAATAAAGCTTCTGGAGGAAGCCTCTTAATGAAGCTTCTAGAGAAAACTACATGAAGCTGCCTCGGTAAAAATGCTGCGCAGCCTTCGTTAACCGTTGGATCATCTCGAAATTTTGTTTTCAACTTTACAAGACAATTGTGCATGATCTGACCGTTGGGATCTTTGAGACGATGTCTGGAGTGTGCTAGAAGCTTCCGTTCCCGAGAGCATCTCTTATTTAAGCATTTCAGCCTTTGCTTTCGTGTAGCTTAGGAAAAATGTCATTTCTTGTTCTTTCTTTCTTCCAAAACCATTTCTAAAGTTCCAAGAACTTTCTCCATCACCCACATCCACCATTAGCCACCACAAACCATCATTGTTCTCCATTGAAAACCCACACCGAGAGGAACCCTTCAACCGAAGCGGAATCTTCCAACTTGGCTTGCGGTTCCGGTAGAGAACGAAAACCCTAATCTGACCTTTCATTTTCTTTCGAGGTAACCATGGTTCTATGCTTGTTTCTTGTTAGTTTCATCTTGTCTTTGCATCTTTTCTGACTTTGGAACCGCCATTGCATGTCTTATGCTTCCTTTGAAAAACCTTAGAGAAAGAGACTTTGTAAACGTTATCCTTTCATGAAATGCATGTTATTTTCGTAACCTACACTGAACCTCGGTCACATTGGCGTGGTCGGAATTTCCAAATGATGTTCCTTTGTAAAAACCGAAATGCTCTCAGCTCTTTCATGTAGTGATGTGGGTGTTTGACCCAGAGCACTGTTACTAGCTTTGTTTTTTGAAATCCATACTAAGTCTCCTTCGTTTTGGCATAGTAGAGGCTTGCGTGGAATCGACGAGCAAGGATGAAAAGGAATCTTCAAGTGACGCGATGAGGAATCCGCGGGGTAGCTCATGATAGGTAAGGGGAGTTTATTATAAAACTTACCGTTTTAACACCATAGTTAGGGTCAGGGAACCTAGCTATAAGGATATCTGTCTGTCCCTGTTGCATGCTGATTTTTCTTCAAAGAAAATTACGTTTTAACTAATGGGATGCGATATATATATATATATATATATATATATGTATGTATTGTGATGAATGATATTGTTTTGGTTGTTTGAAATGTGTTGTTTGAAGACCGTGCGTGTGGAAATGATATTGTTGTGTTTGTTTGAATTGTTGTTGATGTTGCTATTGAGGATTTTAATTGATATGTGATGATAATGATAATTATGATGATATTGATTTGAGATGACATTGTTAATAAAGACCATGTCAACATGGATTGTTATTATTAATGAATATGTGAATATGAAATGAGGTTGTTGTTGTTGTTGATAACGTCATTGAGATGAGATGATATTTATGTTGTGAATGACATGGAAATACGATTTGTTGATTGATGTTGGAAATGCATTGGCATGTGCATGTTGTGTATGTTCGTGGGGGGCACTGTGCACTGACCTTTCAGGGTCTCTGGCACTAGCTTTTGGCCACGTTCATACGTTGGATGTTGTGTATGATCGTGGGGGGCACTGTGCACTGACCTTCCAGGGTCTTTGGCACTAGCTTTTGGCCACGATCATACGTCGTATGAAGTGTATGTCATGGGGGGTAGAGTGCACTGACCTTGTCGGATGGCCCAGACGTGGGTAACTAGCGTGGTTAGAGAATCTAAGCATTCCTGAGGGGATGCTTAGGTGCTTTAATTGGTCCATGGTCTTTGGCACTTACTTTTGGCCGTGATCATAACTCATACGACATAGGAAATAGAGTAACTGTGGCCAAGTGTACTTTGTACTAGGGGGCTGTGACCTGGTAGGGAACACCTTTGGGCTCCCAGGCTGATCACCTATGGGAGGGGGGCTGTTACGTGCACAACCGGGTGGTCTCGACAAACTCAACACAGTTCCCTAAGTGAGAGTGTCGTGTGGACACGCTTAGGCTATTTCCTGATATTTGGTTGTTGTTGGTACTACCACATTCCATCTGAGTGTTGAGTCAGGTGCATGCATCATTTTGTGCAGTCTTGATTGGGTCCATGGATGGATGATGAGTAATCGTTGGATGTGAATGATGAATATTTGTTGGATATGAGTGTTGAATAATGATTGTTGTGTATGCTTATCATGTTTGCCTATGTTCCTTGCTAATTTTGGTTATTTGGAATTGGTATTGGTTCTTTTATAATAAACTCACCCTTGCAATTTTGTATCGTGTGGTTGATACCTGTGATGATCACGAACCTTGTTCGTGGGAGCAGAATGACAGTGGCAGGGTGTAGCGAGTAAGATTCTGGTGAGGAGCCGCCGAGCCGACGTGATGACGTTGGCGTTATTTTGGGAGAGAGTTGTGTTTTGTAATCAACTCCTCCGTAGTTGGTTTTTTAAGTTTTATTTTGTTGAGTTAAAGATGTAAAACTGTAATTTTAATTATATATATGAACATATTTAATTTTCATTATGTGTATGACTATACCAAATAATTGTTTCTATTTAATTATGCATATTCACTTAAGTAATAGCGTGTTGTTGGATGAATTTATGTTGTGACAAAATCACTTCTATTTTCATAATAAAAAATTAAGGGAGTTCTTTTTATAAAAATTGAAATTATCAAATATTAGAGTGTGGATACTATAGCGACGAGGCGGGTCGTTACAGGGGAGGCGCCTACAGAGGCTCCCGGCGATGTAGAGAAGGCCGCATAGATGAGGAGATGACGGATTTGCTCGGTTTCTTGGGAGGGAGCGGAGCCACATGACCATGGGATCCCCAGATTCATATTCTTTTTTATGTTTCATCCTTTATCATTTACATGTTATTTTATTTCTCTGACTTGAGGGACTAACGTTTGTTTTTGTTGTTTTGATTGTTATTTGTTTTGTGCATACATTTTGTTTGGACTGTTGCGTTAGTGCTTACTTCGTTATTGTCGATAATGTTTGTTGAAATTCCGGAACCGTGTAGAGTTTTCATTTAGGAACGTTGTCCTAAAATAAAACGAACAAACATCATGATAACACTAAGAATAGAAAAAGAAAGAGGCATTGTGAACCAATGTCATATCTGTATATGAAGAAAAGAAAAGAGTTTTTGTATATAAAAAGTGTATGAAAAGATTTTGTGTGTATAAATAATGTGTGAAAAGAAATTGTTGTGTCTGAGCAATGAGTGTATATAAAGAAATTTTTGTATGAACTACGAGTGTATGTTGAAAAAAGGAAAAAGAATCTTTGAAAAGGAATAGAGGTTTTATATAGACCATGTTGATATAAAGAGAAAGAATTTTTTAATGCGTGTGTCTACAGAAAAAAAAATTTCGTGCATAGTGTCATACCCTAATTTCGTCCGGGGACCTTTGCTCGATGACGTGCGACCATTCTTTGGTCCTCGTGAGGTGCTTGGCACCCATCATTAGGCAATTTGTGAAATTCCAGGACATGCCGAAAAACCAAAAAAATATTGATGCACAATCCGTAAGTTTCCGTGACACACCGGAAATCAAATGGAAGCATCGTTGCATAATTAAGTGAGGTTCCGTAACATTCCGTAAGTCAAAAAGGGGATGATTATGTAATCCGCAAGGTTCCGTAACATTACGGAAAGAAAACAAGTATCGTTACGAAATTCGTAAGTTTCCGTAACTTTACGAAAAAAGAATCACCAAAAAACAGCAGAGGGGGGTGTACTTAGTAAAAATGGGGGTGCAAATAGCACCCAGGCCCACTTGGGCCCTCCGGAATATTCCTCCAGAAGGCGGTTGCTTCTGGAGGAAGCAACCCTGCTCGCCTGGGCGAGCTGGGCGGCAACCACCTCCCCTATTTTGCTATAAAAAGGGGAGGAAGTGAAGAAGGAAGGGGTTCAGCCCCTTAGGCACTTCTCTCTCTTTCGAATTTGCTTGGAAAAATTGTTTCCGTGAAGAAAATCTAAGCCGAGGCGCTTCCGAAACGTTTCCGTAACGTTTTCCGTGAGGAATCTCGCAAAGGTTTCAACCGTTCTTCGACGTTCTTCATTCGTTCTTCATCGTTCTTCGATCTTCAACGGGTAAGTACCTCGAACCAAGCTTTTCGATTCATTCTATGTACCCGTAGTGGTCCACATTGTGTTTCGTGCATTTTTATTCTCGTTTTGTTTACTTTTTATACCCCCTGTTGACGTGCTTAAGCCATTTACTTAAGTCATTTCTCGCTTAACTTAAAAATAAAATAAATTTCCACCGAACGTTTGAATTGTATTATCCATTAACTTCGGTTAAAATAAATTCCGACCGTTCGATCGTGCCGTAACCACGTTGGAAATCAAAAAGAGGTCAAAAAAAATAATATAATAATCAAAAAGACATCTTTTAGTAAAATAAAGCGGAAAATCAATCGGACGTTTTCTCTTTGGGATTTCTAATTCTTAATCGAATTGATTAATAACTAAAGTGAAACTAAAGGCTAAAATCAATTCGCCTAGTCAAGCTCGTCCACAAAAATAGGCTTTTGAAGTTTGTCATCTCAATTTCTCACTAAGTAAAATGGATCATTTTTAAGGTCCAACGCCTTAAAATGATCACCACTTAAGTAAAAAGAATCACTTGATTAAAAAAGAACTACGTAGGTCTGATTTTCTCATCCCAAATTGAGGAATACGTAGGAGCAAAGGGAAACACCCTTGTCGACCACAAAAAAGGGGAAAAATATAAAAAGGGTATAAAAGGATATAAGGACATAAAAAGGAACGTAAAAATCAAAGTCATGTTTTGCACATTCGATTAAAGGCTGCCGTCCCTTGGGGCGGACGTGTGGGGTGCTAATACCTTCCCCGTGCGTAAATACAACTCCCGAACCTTTCACTTAAAAGTTCGTAGATCGCGTCTTTTCCGGTTTTTCCGACGTTTTCCTCAAATAAACGTTGGTGGCGACTCCGCGCGTATTCCTTTCGTGGAACACGCATCCCGCGAGTCTCGCGTCGCCCTCCCGCCGAAGGGTAGGTTGCGACAGTTGGCGACTCCACTGGGGACTGTTTTTAGAGAGTTAGGCCATTTAATTTTGTGCAATGTTTTACCGTGACTTACCCCTTTGTTGGTTTCCTTTCATTATGTTCTTGTGTATATAAACTCTTTGTTGCTTTTAGTGCGTTTAAATATATGCATGAAGTAAATATTTATTCATTTGATGCACACAAACACCAACACTATTTGCACACACTGTGAGTGAAAAAGGGCCCTATACCCGGGTTCATGGGAGCATAAGGAGTGGAGGTGAATCTGTGATCATGCTAGGTCTCCGACTTGCTTGATTACAGTGAACCCTCATCTAGAGCTTTTCTCTTTGGAAACCTATTGTTGCTAGTAGTCCCTACTGCTACAATATGTTCTTCAAAGGGGGATGATACCTCTAGAAACCATCAAGAGAGATATAACTACCTTGGGGATTATTGCTAAAAGCCTAGTTAGTTCTCTCCCTTATAGGTCCCTTAAATAGGGGCACGAAGCAAACACGCTGCGTGCCATTCTCACACTGCCATGCATGAGTATCATATACCCTTTTGCTT